>NW_025920344.1:139324-175293 GCF_902686445.1 Sciurus carolinensis
GTATGTGTCAGAGACCGATGGAGGACATTCTGTGTCACAGGCCACAGCATGGTATTATATGAGTGTTTGTGTCACACTGAATGTATTATGTGAGGAAATCATGTGACAGTGAGTGTAATATGTGAAAGAAATTTTGTAATGAAGAGATTTTTTAAATGTCAGAGGCCACAGTTAGGAAAAATTTTCAATCTCAGGGACTATTCTGAATTAATATATGAATATATGTGAACACGAAGTTTATTTGAGAGCATCAGATGCCATAGTGAGTCTATTTTGTCAATGGCAGGGACCATAATAATATTATGTGACTATCAAAGTCACAGTGATGATACTATATGAATGACAGCATAAGAATGAGGATATTTTGTGAGAGTCAGAGACCATGTGAGGGTATTATGTGAATGTCAGATGACCATGTTATGTGAGAGTGAGAGGCCCCAGTGAAAGCATTAATTGTCAGAAGTCAGTGAAAATGCTTTGTGTGATAGGCCATGGTGTGGGTGTTATGTGAGTGTCAGAAGCCAAGTAAGAATATTATGTGAATGTCAGAGGCTAGAGTAATGTAGTCTATCAGTGTAAGAGGCCACAGTGAGGGTATTATGTGAGTGTAAGAGATTATACTGAGGGCATTATGTGAGTGAACCAGGCCATGTCAGGATATTATGTGACTGTCAGAGGCCAATTACTCTATTTTTGAAATTGAAAAAGTATTTATCTTGAAATATTGACTAGGAAATTTAAAGAACATACCCAGGATTTCATGGATGCCCAGTACACAGCTGTCTTGCCCATGATGATGAGAAAAATGAATGTGGGGTAAGAAGAAGGAAAAGAGTCAAGAGGTACAACAGAAAGTGCAACATGTTGGGAACAGGAGCCCCACATTCCCCCATGAAGCATAAGCTAATTGTCACCAGGCCTGGTCCTCAGGTTCTGATTTGAGGAATGGGCCACTTCCCTAACTCTGACAATTTTCTGAAAGACCATTTTCCTTGCTAAGCCAAATTTAGACTGGTAACAAATATGCCCAAGGTCCTCCCAGTCATGTCCTGCCATGTCCCTCTGGGAGTCACAACTTGAGATCAGTACACTCTTAGCTAATTAAGGTTTGATTTTGCAGCCATTCCTGGGAACATTGGGTTAGGTACTGAGTTGAAGGCTGGCACAGACTCTTGGACATGTCTGACGTGGCTCACAGTCTCCAGGATTTTCTAGCCAGTGCAAGTTATCAGTCTTAACAAGAAGTAATGACAGTAAAGGGACCAGGGCTATAGTTTCATCCTAGTGGTAACAAGCAGAATGTCAACACATGACCTTCGATAGGGCTGATGAAGGAACTTCCTTGTGAAGTCCTGCTGAGAGGGTTCAAGAAGTAGAGAGAGAGAAAAAAAAGACTCAGAGAATTGCAGCATTGGTTGGCAGCATAGTCTGGTGCCCTTGAATTCCCTTACAATGCTAGAGGACCAACCAGAAGCAAAAGATTCACTTGTGAATATTCACACTGGATGGTAAAATCCCTGAGGTCAGGGTCAGGGCTCAAATCCCAGACAACACTGACACATTCAGTCCCATGAGATGTTCACTTCAATTCTGAGTATTTAGGGGAAAACCCTCAAAATGACTTGGATTATGCAATATCCAATGCCATTATTCTTTGCATTGTAAATTCCATGTGGTAGGACAGGTTAGGCACACCTTGATGAGATTCTTAACATTAGTTCTCAGTGGCAGCTGTGTAGGTTTGCAGGAGAGAATTGGATTTCCCAGACAGCTCTGAGGCTGTAAGTGGGGACAGTGAGTCCAATCAGGTCACATATTGCTACATTTCTGCACACCACCCCCACAAGTTTATTAGCAACACTATAGTTGAATATGCTTGAGAACTTTTGCTCAACAAGTACTTCATCAGATGGCACAGTATTAATCTCATCATACATGAAATTTTCTTTTCTTTTTTTCATTTGAGTATTTTCTGAGTTACTTAAACCACCATATTTTTATCTATCATTCTTAAGTCTGCACAAGAGGTGTGGAACAATGTACCAATTGATTCAGCCATATTTTTCCTCTTGAATATTTAGTTTCCTGTAGATTTTAGCTAGTATGAAAATAATCTGTAAAATTTAAATATCTTACCCAAAATAGTAAAACCAGAGTGTAAAGGAATTTTGGTTGGGGAAGGAATTCTGTTGTCTCCCATCCCTTTCCAACAAGACCAGTCTTCCTTGGAATCCTGTTTCCTTGGCACAAACTCAGCTTTTGAATGGTTCAGACCTTTGCCCCTTTAGACTGTGTCATTTGCCCTACTCAACTCTCTTCCTGGTGAAGTTGTGCTGAATCTTGGATGATAGAAAGCAACCTCCCCTCTTGGTTATCCCCCACCACCAACACTGGGAGAGGATACAGAGGTAGCCAGAATAAAGCTCAGTTGTAAAATAGGGCTGAGCAACAGGGAGTAGAGTGACTGACTGTGAGAGAAAAGGGCACAGGACACAGCCTAACTCCTGAAAGACACAATGACTCCATAATTCTTTCTAAGGAAGATGAAATTTAGTCCATATGTAGTATCTGGTTTAAGCGGTCACAGAAAGCCTTTACCATTCACAGGATGGAAAGTCTTGGAGTCTTCAGGAGGAGTGTGGGGTGGGGTGGTGATTTTTAGATAATTTTAGGTGACCAAAACCTGTGATTTCTATTTCTATAGGATAATTAGAGTCTAGCAGATCATGTGGTTAACCTCCCAGATAAGAGAATATCATTGTGACTGCATTGTCATAATACACAAACTAGATTATTCAAGAGTGAAGGGTTAATAATCTGTCCTTGGAGCAGGAGCCCAATGTAATTTTTGGAGGAAATATTTTCAGTTGAATAAAAGATAAAAATGTGCCAGGTGTCAGGGGACATCAATTCAAATAGCTGTATCCAAGCTGGTTGAGCAAGATGGGGACACAAAGGCCCTCAGGACTGGCTTCCTTTTCTATACACAGAGGGTATTTTCCTGCATACTCTCAAAGTCCCTTTTTTTCTTTGGTGGCTCCTCTGTTCTTCCATGGAGATTGGTCTCTGGCAGATATTTGAGAAGCAGATGGAAAGCAGAAGAGTGGGAAAAGATGTGACTCCTCAACCTAGTAATGCCCGACTTCCTGGGGACACTGTGCAAATCTGGTTTCTTCTTCCTAGAGCATTTAACAAACAATAACCACAGAATAGTTAAATTGGGAGCTATGACATAACTCAATGATCAGGAAAGAAGCTGCTAGAAAGAAACATGACCCCTGAATTAGATCATATCTAAAAGTTATGTGGTTGGAAACTAAGGATGCAGTAACCAGAACCAGAAACCTGGTTTTGAAGTGTGTGAATTTGACTACATTTGGGTTAGGATATCTTCCTGGCCTCCTGGCTGAGCAAAGTTGGGACTTCCATCTCCTTGCTCTCAGAGTGCAATGGAGATTGAAGGAGTGCCTGGAAAACTGCATGTGGCAGAACAGCACAGGGGTCATTTGTGTTCTGATGTGAACCAGTATCTCCAATTCTCCAAGCTGAGTCTGAGGACCCTGCATCAGATGAATGATTTCGAATTGTGCACATATTACTGGTATTTAATTTAATAGTTATATGGCATTTGGAAGTCCATTTTTATTTGGGGAAAATTACACTAATTTTTATTGAAAATTGCCATAAACCACTGAGGTTTTAAATATATCTTTGTAAGTATAAGAGGAAAGATGAGTTAAGAAAAAGTAAACAAAAAATAACTAAAGTGCAAAAATAACAAAGGCAATGTGGAAATAAATATTTGTGGAAACAACTAGAAGATGTGAGCACACAGGAAATCTTCCAAACTCAGCAACAAACTGAATGGTGAGGTGCTATCACAGAGTCTTCATCCTTTCTGATTCCCCTCTTCCTTCTCAAGGTCTATGATATTTTTTTGTACCTCAGGGAGACTAATAGTGTGCTGGTAGACCAGGAATGATTTAAAGCACACCTTTGGAGACTGAATTTGTCTTTATGTTCTGGCTCTAACACTTTCAAGACCAGTGGCCTTGGGAAGGAAGTTTAACACACTCTGAGCCTGATCTCCTCATTTCTCAAGTAGAAATGTCCTGATACCTGGGTCCTTTGAGAGTACCATCAGCTGATACAGAGACTTCCCAGCTCTGTGGTGTAATCAGCTCTTCTCCTGCAGGTCAGAGGGGAGTGGGAAAAGTGGTGGCAGAGAATGGGATAGCAGTGATTGAGATTGGGTGACTCTGATGACCTCATGGTTGTTGCATGCCTGGTGCCTAGTAATGTTTCTGTACAAGGGCACAGGATGTTGTACTGCTGCTGTGACAATGCCCTGTATGAGGATGTTCTGTGTAAGAGTCCTATCAACTCTGATCTTGATCTCAGGCTTATACCTCCTGGGAATAAATAAATTTTTATGCTGCACAACCACAATATTCACCAGCTCCACTTCTCCTTTGTCTCCCCACTTTAAAATAACTTTTAACAATGCACTTTCTTGAGCGCTACACAAAGCTCCTAACATTAAACTTTGCAGCTGTGGATTACAACTGTGGAAAGGCTACTTATACTAAGATGTTCTAGTTTCTGTGACTTTCCTGAATACAGAGAATAATGGTTTTATAATCATTAACCTGATAATGAGATATATATAAATAAGGATTGCTGGTATAGCTCTAGAGATCTACATCTTCATCAGAGAGCAGAGCTCCACTTTATCCCAGTTTAATCTTCAAAATCTGTGTGAATATTGATTTCCTAATCCCATTTGGCCCCTCACTGGAACTGAAAGTTTGACCACACTACTCACAGCAGGGGAATCTTCCCAGAGTGTTTTTATCTGTCTCCAGTGTCTGTTTTCTCTTTTTCCAGAGGTAACTCCTGATTTTTCCTGGGATCCTTCCTCTGCATTTCACTGTACGTTTGGTGAGGTGGGAAGATGACCAAGTCTAAGAAATCAGAGCATGGAAACCCCCTAAACAAGGAAACACAGTCTGGCAAGTTGACTTGAACTGGTCCAGACAGACTGAGAGACCCAAAAAGGGCTGATAGGAGATGAGAATGCAAAGCTTACTGACATCTTGTGACTACAGGGGAGGCCAGAAAAAGGGATGGGAACTAAGAGTTGAAAATACAAAAAAAATATATATATAAAAAAAGACATCACTGAAACCAGCTGTGCCTGCAGTCAGTACTACCCCCAGGGTTATCACTTGTAAAAGAAAACACACCCCCACCTTTGTCTATGTTACTTTGAGTTGATTTTCTTTCACTTGAAACAAGAGTGCTTACTGACTTGTTTTTCTCAATTCCCTTTTATTTGTAGTAATAAAGGGACAAAAGAATGGTAATAAGAAACAACAGAAGATTAACTATCCAAAACATCCAATTGTCTAATTAATCAATAGGCAAGTGAACTAAACAGACATTTCTTGAAAGAAAAAAATGCAAATGGCAAAATATATATGTGGAAATAAGTTGAGCATCATTACTAATTAGGAAAATGTAAATCAAAACTGCACTGATACTTAATCTCACATTCATCAGAATGGTATTCATCAAGAAAACAAATAATAGATGCTAGAGAGGATATGGAGAAAAAGGAACACTTTTACACTATTAATGCAACTGTCAATTAGTATAACTATTATGGATATAAGTATGGAGTCTCCTCAGAAGACTAGGCATGGAATAACCATATGACCCAGCTCTACTACTCTTTGGTATATTTATCTTGAAGAATTAAAGTCATCATGCTACAGGGATAAATACTTATCCTTATTTATAGGGGCACAATTTATAATGGCTAAACTATGGAACTGGCCTAGGTGTTAATCAATTGATGAATGGATAAAGAAGATGTGGTAGAGATACACAATTGATTTTTATTCAGCCATAAATAAAAATGAAATTGTGTCATTTGCAGGAAAATGCATGGAACTAGAGACAACCATTTTAAGTGAAATAAGTCAAACTGAAAAGGTGAAGGAAAAATCAAAGGGAGATCAGTAAAGGAGAGGAACCAAGGGGTGGGACCAAGTGAGCAGGGTGAGGGGAAGTGCTGGAGAATCGTATTGTTTAAATAATATTGTTTGATTGTGTGCATATACAAATATGTAACAAATCTTAGCATCATGTACAACTATAATGCACTAATAAATATGTGGGGAAAAGAAATTAAATCCATACAAGCCTTGAAAATGACCTAATTCTGGCTATGTTTTGGAGCACATCTTTCAAGGGTCCTAGAGACTTGCTTCTGATTTCATATGCCCCTCCCTATGCAAAGAAGTCTAAAATTTACATTGTTATAATGGCTTGTATGAAGATGAATATGATCCAGGACATATTAAATTCATTTATTTTTCTTTAGATTTCAAAATAAAACATTTCTATGGGATGTATGCACTGTGCCTATTGTGTCCAATGGATAAATGGATTCTGAAAGTGCTTGCTTTTTTTCTGTATTATATGCAACATTTTCTTAGTAGGCATGTTTGTAAACAACTATTTGTTCTATTTTCAAGCAAATCATATTTCAATAGATCTACAATGCATATTAAGAACTATATCAACTGAGACATCCACTATGTGGAGGAGAAAGACAGTCCTGGTGTTTAGACATGTTTAACTCTGTATTATACTTTCTCCCTTTGAGTTTTCTGGAAGAGTTGGAAGTCAGAAAGCTTGACATTGTAGCTGAAGTAAAATCAATGCAGATCTTGAGAACTCTTTAAAATATTTAGTGTTTACAGGACTGGTGACTTCTGGGAAAATGATGCAGTGCAAAGACCTACCTTCAAATCCCGATTCTTGCAATCAAATTAGAAAGATTTCAGTCATGTCACTCAAAGTAACAGACATGAGTTTATTGAAGTGATAGTACAAGAGAAAGAGGACACTCTCAAGAGAGATAAAATTCTCTCAGAAAGGACAGAGAAGTGTTCCTTTCCTGCACTCTAGCTTTATTGGAGGATCTCAGGGAAGTTTCATGAGAGCCCTTCCCAGGTCCACCTTTTGACTTTTGACAGCTGGATGACATCAGACTGTCATGTCCCCACTGCCAACAGCAAGCCTAGGTCACCTTGGCACATGCTGTTTCTAATTGGATTCTTATTCATAAATTCTTAGAGATTATCTTTATCACCCTGAGTTTCAGGATATGGTCTGTGGAAAGGGTCAAAAAAGTCTCCCTTTTCAGAGTAATTTGAAACCCTCTTATCAACATTATTTCAGGCCTCCATTTTTCCTGCAGAATATTGGTAAATTGCTGAGGAATGTGCCATAGCCCATCCACTTAGGACAGACAGAATGCAGGTAAATTTTCTTTTCTTGTAAAAGAAAACATGTGGGGGTCATCACAGTGGGCCCACTTTATAGAATAATTTTCTTAATTAGAGTGGGGTTCTCACCACTCAAAGCTATCTGTCCCCTATTCATATGGGAAATCAGGATCTGGTCCCCAGGTGTTGAAGATTGACACCTGAGTGAGCTGAGGCATGCATAGAAAACAAGTTTTATTTAAAAGAAATAACAGAGATAGTTGACTCCTCAAGAGAGGAGCTGGAACCCAGAGCTGGCGATTCTGGGTGTTGGAATATTTTGCTTTTTGATAGAAAACACCTCCTTTATTTTATGTGGATGTTCCCAAAGGCAGGAAAGGGTAACCACAGGGAGTAATTACATATGTTGGAACTTGTGATCCTTCTGACTTGGAGGTATTAACTATAAGTTGAGCTTGAGCTGGGAAGTGCTATCCAGAGGTTAGCGGTTAGCAACTCATTTTCTTTTCTTTGATAAACATTTAAAGGTCCTTTGCTCCTGTCCTTTACCAGTTCAGCCTAAGTCACACTATGGTTCAGGATGTGTTCCCAACAATGGGCCCCCAATCAGCATTTGTTCCATCAGAGAAATTGATACCAATGCATATTCTCAGGCCACACCCCAGACCTGCAGTATCTGACTCAGGGTGGCTCAGGAATCCTAATTTTCATGATCCTTCCAGGCCCACACTTGGGGCCAAATACCTATGCCTAGTTTTGGTCTCTCTTCCCAGAACAGAAACATTTTCACCACCTTGTAAAAAGACTTTTTATGATATTGTCACTCACTGACCCCTGGCAGACATGCATCCAATATTAGCCAGTTACAAGCAAGGTGCACAGACCCTGAGATACAAGGGGCTAGACTCATGGTTCCCTAGTGCCCAGAAGTTCAGCAAATATTGTTCCAGTGTTCCCTTTAAGACCTTCCAACACAGCTATGCCTAATCGTCAAAACCCTGTAATCATTTTGACATTCTTCTACAGAGGTGGAAGCAAAAACCAATTCATTGTTTAGTAAGTTATGGAAACCATGTTGCTGCTCTGTGACCACTATTGAGAGGAGCAGTTTGGGAGGACCTTGTCTTTTTTATATAGAAGATCCTGGGTGGTGGAGTACAGATCCCTGTCACTTCTTCTCTAAACACTAGATGGTGGGGATGCACTTACCTGCCAGTACCTAGGGGTGCTCTGCAGTGTCTCCCTGATTCTCAGTGTCCCATCATAGTCCCTGAAGCATCAGTGTGCTGAGATCAATTGTAGTGAGGTGCCCAGTAAGTGATATGCATCCAGGTTCTTTGACTAGAGGAAGCAGTGACCACGATACTGTGGCAGGAAAGTTCTTTAGAATCTTGCAGTTTCCCTACCCATGCAGGGTAAGCTGATCATCTTCCCACAGTCCTAAATTCTGAGAGGTGGCAGATCTCAGGTCACAGGCCATAATATCTTTTGGGAGGAGGAGAGCTCATAAAGTGGTGACTGGCCATTTTCTTCTCATAGGAAGTCTAATCTGTTTGTAGAGAGTAAAAAGACCTGTTTATTTTGATGCTTTAAAGTGTCCACTGGGAAGGTAACTGAGAAGATGGGAAGAGAACTAGCATTTGAATCTTGGGTTCAAGTCAGTCTCCCTAATTGACTATGGAGGGCTTTTGTCTGCTCTTGTGCCTCTTCTGTGACCCAATTTTTTTTTTTGCCATGACAAGAGGGTGTGCAACAAGAACCATGTTTGCACAATTACCATTCTCAGGTGCAGCTGCCTTCCTATCTTCCCACCCCTGGCAGCCCTTCCTACATCCTGCATTAAGATGGGAGGGACTAACAGAATGTATAGGGCTGGGTGCAACACCTGAGAAGCTTTGTAGCTATGGCATTGCTGTAAGTGTACCTTGGGTTTGTTTTTATCAGGTATGGTGAGACCCATAGAAACGGATTTGACTCTCACACACAGCTACATTTTCCTATAAAGAGATGTGCAAGACCATGTGGGAAGTACTGAAGGGTTATGGAAAATAATATTCCTATAGACAGCTCCCCAAGAAAATAGAGGGACAGTGTGGCTAGGAAGGAGGGAGGGGAAATTGGTCAAACATTAAACCTCTCCCAGGTCATTCTTTCCTAATAACAATGGGCCCTGGGGGAAAGGGGTGGACACTGAATGCTGGGTCCTAAATCTTGACCTTCTGCCATGGAAAATTAGTCCTTGGCAATGGACAAGATTTGAGTACTCATCCTTCATGACCCAGACTCTTATTCCCCCAGAAAATAATGAATTTTGTCCTTTTTACAACTACCCTCCTGAATTAAAGTTTTGACCAGTACAACTAACCACTGATGGTCAAAACTGCATGTACATGGCTTCCGATTACATCATTGTACCCTATAAAACCGAAATCCCATCTGTAGCTAATGGCCATTTTTCCATCCAGAAAGTGGACCCCCACAGTGCCCAAGTCTGTGAAGAAATAAAGACTTCTCTGAATCTGTTGAGGTCTGCCTCTTGTCCTTTTGTGCTTACAATTAGAACACTTTATTCACAGCCTCAAGTTTTTCTTCCTTTTGGTAGGGCTGTCACAAGTGTACATCTTAAGTTATATTAAAAAAACAAACAAGCAAACATTGCTTTTCCTTTGAGTTGTCCATGCAGGACTGCTTAGGCTATACTCTCCTGCCAGGTATTAAGACAAAGCTAGTCAAAACAGACCTTGTTTGTTTCTATTCTTATGGAATCAGCTGAGATTCCTCAGAGATCACTGTTGAGGATGTGTGTGAAGCCTCCTGGCTCCTTTACCTTTTCCTCTATCAGTGGTGCCATATGCCAAGATGGGGCAGATCAGGGTCTTGATGAGCAAATGTGGCTTTTCTTGGAAGTATCAGGGACATTTCTGTCTCCATTACTGTCTTCTTTGCAGAAGGTGCACCATCAGCCAGCTTTCTATTCTCTAGAGACCTCTTGATCTTCCTGATTGGCAGATCAGGTGATTCATCAGAATTTCTGAGTCCTTAGAGGAGTCCCCCTTATCATTCTCTGGATACTCGCTGACCTTAGAGGGCAAGGGCCAAATATTGCCTGCTTTTTCCTTGGCCCTTTTACTTCCTTGAATTTTGTCTCCAAGGTTTTGTTTTCAAACATCCAGCAAGGCATTTTCACAAGTCTTAAGGAGGGATTAAGAGTTTAAAACTTCAATATCTCTAATTCTACAGTCATTTGCCCCTTCTCTTTAATTGGGGTTGGTATTAGTAGTGGAAGTTTTACATCTGGTTTGTCCTCTGTAGATGATTACCCATTATCCCAATTAAATCAAGTTGTAATATTAGAAGTTACATTTTGTGAAGTACTAACACAAAACAATTAAAATTTATAAGGAAAATACAAAATGAAATTAACGATAGCAAAAACACATTCAGTATGTATAACAGCTATAGTCCAAGAAACAAACTTTTTATAATCCAAAATCTTATTTACTTATATCTCATGTTTATTTTGAGACCACAGAAATATTTACAACAAAAATTAGTGAACACAACTTTATTTATTATTTTTTTTTATTTTTATTTTTATTGTAAACAAATGGGATACATGTTGTTACTCTGTCTGTACATGACGTAAAGGCATACCATTTGTGTAATCATAAATTTACATAGATTAATGTTGTTTGATTCATTCTGCCATTATTTCCCTTCCCCCCCACCCCTCCCACCCCTCCCCTCCATCTATATAGTCCTTCCTTCCTCCATTTCTGCCCCCCTCCCTAAACCCAACTCCAACCCCAACACTAACACTTCCCACCCCCCATTATGTGTCATCATCCACTTATTAGCGATATCATTCTTCCTTTGGTTTTTTGAGATTGGCTTATCTCACTTAGCATGATATTCTCCAGTTTCATCCATTTGCCTGAAAATGCCATAATTTTATCATTCTTTATGACTGAGTAATATTCCATTGTATATATATACCACATTTTCTTTATCCATTCATCAATTGAAGGACATCTAGGTTGGTTCCACAATCTGGCTATTGTGAACTGAGCAGCTATGAACACTGATGTGACTGTATCTCTGTAATATGCTGATTTTAAGTCCTTTGGGTATAGGCCAAGGAGTGGGATAGCTGGGTCAAATGGTGGTTCCATTCCAAGGTTTCTAAGGAATCTCCACACTGCTTTCCAGAGTGGCTAAACTAATTTGCAGCCCCACCAGCAATGTAAGAGTGTACCTTTCTCCCCACATTCTCACCAACAACTATTGTTGCTTGTATTCTTGATAATCGCCATTCTAATTGGGGTGAGATGGAATCTTAGGGTGGTTTTGATTTGCATTTCTCTTATTACTAGAGATGTTGAACATTTTTCCATATATTTGTTGATTGCTTGTAGATCTTCTTCTGTGAAGTGTCTATTCATTTCTTTAGCCCATTTGTCAATTGGATTATTTACATTCTTGGTGTAGAGTTTTTTGAGTTCTTTATAGATTCTGGAGATTAGCGCTCTATCTGAGTATGATTGGCAAAGATTTTCTCCCACTCTGTAGGCTCTTTCTTCGCATTGCTGATAGTTTTCTTTGCTGAGAGAAAGCTTTTTAGTTTGAATCTATCACAGTTATTAATTCTTGCTTTTATTTCTTGTGCTATGGGAGTCCTGTTGAGGAAGTCTGGTCCTAAGCCGACATGTTGAAGCTCTGGACCTACTTTTTCTTCTATAAGATGCAAGGTCTCTGGTCTGATTCCCAGATCCTTAATCCATTTTGAGTTTAGTTTCGTGCATGGTGAGAGATATGGGTTTAGTTTCATTCTGTTGCATATGGATTTCCAATTCTCCCAGCACCATTTGTTGAAGAGGCTATCTTTTCTCCGTTGCATATTTTTGGCCCCTTTGTCTAGTATGAGAAAATTGTATTTATTTGGGTTTGTGTCCGTGTCCTCTATTCTGTACCATTGATCCACCTTTCTATTTTGGTACCAATACCATGCCATTTTTGTTACTATTGCTTTGTAGTAGAGTTGAAGATCTGGTATTGCAGAACCCCCTGCTTCGCTCTTTCTGCCAAGGATTGCTTTAGCTATTCTGGGTTTTTTATTCTTCCAGATGAATTTCATAATTGCTTGCTCTATTTCTGTAAGGTACATCATTGGGATTTTAATTGGAATTGCATTGAGTCTGTATAGCACTTTTGGTAGTATGGCCATTTTGACAATATTAATTCTGCCTATCCAAGAACATAGGAGATACTTCCATCTTCTAAGGTTTTCTTTAATTCCTTTCTTTAGTGTTCTGTAGTTCTCATTGTAGAGGTCTTTCACCTCTTTTGTGAGATTGATTCCCAAATACTTAATTTTTTTGAAGCTATTGTGAATGGGGTAGTTTTCCTAATTTCTCTTTCTGAAGATTCATCGCTTATGTATAAAAATGCCTTAGATTTATGTGCATTGATCTTATATCCCACTACTTTACTGAATTCACTTATGAGATCTAAAAGTTTTCTGGTGGAATTTCCTGGTTCCTCTAAGTATACCATCATATCATCAGCAAATAGGGATAGTTTGAGTTCTTCTTTTCCTATTTGTATCCCTTTAATTTCTTTGGTCTGTCTAATTGCTCTGGCTAGAGTTTCAAGGACGATATTGAATAGAAGTGGTGAAAGAGGGCATCCCTGCCTTGTTCCAGTTTGTAGAGGGAATGCTTTCAGTTTTTCACCATTTAGAATGATATTAGCCATGGGTTTAGCGTAGATGGCCTTTACGATGTTAAGGAATGTTCCCACTATCCCTATTTTTTCTAGTGTTTTGAGCATGAAGGGGTGCTGTATCTTATCAAATGCTTTTTCTGCATCTATCAAAATAATCATGTGATTCTTGACTTTAAGTCTATTGATATGGTGAATGACATTTATTGATTTTCTGATGTTGAACCAACCTTGCATCCCTGGGATGAAACCCACTTGATCATGGTGTACTATCTTTTTAATATGTTTTTGTATGCGATTTGCTAAAATTTTGTTTAGAATTTTTGTGTCGATGTTCATTAAGGATATTGGTCTGAAATTTTCTTTCCTTGATGTGTCTCTGTCTGGTTTAGGCATCAGGGTAATATTGGCTTCATAGAATGAGTTTGGGAGAGTTCCCTCCTTCTCTATTTTCTGGAATACTTTGAGAAGTATTGGAATGAGCTCTTCTTTAAAAGTTTTGTAGAACTCGGCTGAGAACCCATCTGGTCCTGGACTTTTCTTTGTTGGAAGGCTTTTGATGACTTCTTCTATTTCATTACTTGAAATTGGTCTATTTAAATTGTGTATGTCCTCCTCGTTCAGTTTAGGCAATTCATATGTCTCTAGAAACCTGTTGATGTCTTCGAAATTTTCTATTTTGTTGGATTATAGGTTTTCAAAATAGCTTCTAATTATGTTTTGTATTTCAGTCATGTCTGTTGTGATGTTTCCTTGTTCATTCCGAATTTTAGTGATTTGGGTTTTCTCTCGTCTTCTCTTTGTTAGTGTGGCTAAAGGTTTATCAATTTTGTTTATTTTTTCGAAGAACCAACTATTTATTTTGTCAATTTTTTGTATTGTTTCTTTCCTTTCAATTTCGTTGATTTCAGCTCTCAGTTTAACTATTTCCTGTCTTCTACTACTTTTGGTGTTGGTCTGTTCTTCTTTTTCTATGGCTTTGAGCTGTAGTGTTAGGTCATTTATTTTTTGAATTTTACTTCTTTTATTAAATGCGCTCCATGAAATAAATCTTCCTCTAAGTACTGCTTTCATAGTGTCCCAGAGATTTTGATATGATGTTTCTTTGTTCTCGTTTACCTCTAAGAATTTTTAAATTTCCTTCCTAATATCTTCTGTTATCCATTCATCATATAGTAGCATATTGTTTAATCTCCAGGTGTTGGAGTAGTTTCTGTTTTTTACTCTTTCATTAATTTGTAACTTCAATCCATTATGATCTGATAGAATACAAGGTAGTGTCTCTATCTTCTTGTATTTGCTGACATTAGCTTTGTGGCATAATATATGGTCTATTTTAGAGAAGGATCCATGTGCTGCTGAGAAGAAAGTGTATTCGCTCTTGGTTGGATGGTGCATTCTATAAATGTCTGTTAAGTCTAAATTATTGATTGTGTTATTGAGATCTATGGTTTCTTTGTTCAATTTTTGTTTGGAAGTTCTGTCCAGTGGTGAAAGAGGCGTGTTAAAATCACCTAGAATTATTGTGTTATGGTCTATTTGGTTTCTAAAATTGAGAAGGATTTGTTTAACATACATGGATGGGCCACTGTTTGGGGCATAGATGTTTATGATTGTTATATCTTGCTGATTTATGCTTCCCTTAAGCAGTATGAAATGTCCTTCTTTATCCCTTCTGACCAACATTGGCTTGAAGTCCACATTATCTGAAATGAGGATGGATACTCCAGCTTTTTTGCTGTGTCCGGGTGCATGGTATGTTTTTCCCCATCCTTTCACCTTTAGTCTATGGGTATCTCTTTCTATGAGGTGAGTCTCTTGCAGGCAACATAGTGTTGGATCTTTCTTTTTAATCCAATCTGCCAGTCTATGTCTTTTGATTGATGAATTCAGGCCATTAACATTCAGGGTTATTATTGAGATATGGTTTGTATTCCCAGTCATTTGGTTCATACTTAAAATTTTTGACACATCTTGGTTCCTCCTTTATTTGACAGTTCCTTTAGGATAATTCCTCCCTTTGCTGATTTGCTTCTTTGTTTTTTATCTCTTCCTCATGAAATATTTTGCTGAGAATGTTCTGTAATGCTGGCTTTCTTTTTGTAAATTCTTTTAGCTTTTGTTTATCATGGAATGATTTTATTTCATCGTCAAATTTGAAGGTAAGTTTTGCTGGTTATAAGATTCTTGGTTGGCATCCATTTTCTTTCAGAGCTTGAAAAATGTTGTTCCAGGCCCTTCTAGCTTTTAGGGTCTGGATTGAAAAATCTGCTGATATCCGTATTGGCTTCCCCCTGAATGTAACTTGGTCTTTTTCTCTCACAGCCTTTAAAATTCTGTCTTTATTTTGTATGTTAGTTATTTTCATTATAATGTGACTTGGTGTGGGTCTGTTGTAATTTTGTGTATTTGGAGTCCTATAATCCTCTTGGACTTGATTTTCCATTTCATTCTTCAGATTTGGGAAATTTTCTGATATTATTTCTTCAAATAGATTGTTCATTCCTTTGGTTTGTTTCTCTAAGCCTTCCTCAATCCCAATAATTCTCAAATTTGGCCTTTTCATGATATCCCATAGTTCTTGGAGATTCTGTTCATGATTTCTCACCATCTTCTCTGTTCAACTTTGTTTTCGAGGTTAAATATTTTGTCTTCAATATCTGAAGTTCTGTCTTCCAGCTGTTCTATCCTATTGGTTATGCTTTCTATGGAGTTCTTAATTTGGTTTATTGTTTCCTTCATTTCAAGGATTTCTGTTTGGTTTTTTTTCAATATCTCTAACTCTTTAGTGAAATGATCCCCTGCCTCCTGAATCCGCCCTGTCAACTGTGGACCGGCGTGACCGCCCAACGCGACCAACCAATGCCTGCATCCGCTCCCCCATCTCATCACCCGCCTCCCCAATCATCTCAACTATGCACATTCTGAACTCCCCCTCCATCACCCCCTCCACCATGCCGTCGCCGGACTTCACCCATGCAACATCTAGACTTGCCCAGGGCACCCTCCCCCACCCCCATCCTCCCACACTGCTCAGGACTCAGTGGGTCACCAAGACACCGTGGACCTCCTCCATCAACGTACAATGTCCCTGAAGATTGCCAGCACATCCCCTCCCATCACCCAGCAGCCCAAAGTCCCGGAGGAGGCCGACAATGCAGAGCTCCATGAAGAAGCTGCCCCTCCAGGGGCGGCGCACACTCCCTGCTAGTGGGCAGAGGCGCCCCCACCCACCGACCAACGGCCATCCAACGAGGAACCAGACCGCGGGCTGAGGCAAGGCCTGCCCGCGCCCGCGCCTCCGGCTCCACCGTCCCCGTGGGAAAACCTCCCCCAGCCGGGAAGACCCACCCGGTGGGGACGCCTCGCCAGCCAGCCGCCCTCCCAGAGGCTCCCCTCAATCCACAACAACCACCCGGGCTGGGCCGTCCCCCTCCGCAACGATCCCAGGGGCCCGGACCCACGTCCCGGGCCTGGGAGCCCCACCCCTCTAAGGCGAGCCCCCCCAGGCCGCCCCCCCCAGAGAATCCACCCGCCGCCCCGGAAACCCCGCTTTGCCCCCAGGCGCGTCCCCACGCAGCTCCCCCAGCAAGAAGCCACCCAGCTCCTGGGGCCCCGCTCTGCACCAACCGCCCGGCCATGCAGCCCCCCCCCAGGCACCACCCAGAGCCCCGCACAACAGCTCCGAGACCCAGAGACCCGCCACACACCCCCTCCTCCGGACAGCCGCCCGGCCCCCGACACAGTCACCAGGAGTCCAAACAACCCACCTCGGGTCCCCTCCCCCCACCAACCACCCACAGTCCCAGGCAGCCACCCCAAGTCCAAGTGACCTGCCCCGCCCCCCCTCCCCCTCCCCCCGGGGCAGCCCCCCGGGTGTCCAGGAGCAGCGGCTCCGAGACCAAGCGACTCACCATGCTCCCCCTCCAGGCAGGCCACCGGTGTTCAGGAGCGGCCGCCCCCAGTCCAATCAACTCACCACCCGCCTCACCCCCCCCGCAACCGCCCGCAGGCCCGATGCAGTCACCCCCAGACCAAGTGTCCCACCGTGCTCCCCCTCCCCCCACAGTCCCCTGGTGCTCAGGAGTGCTCGCTCTGAGTTCAAACAGCTCACCACGCAGCTCCTCCTCCAGCAACCGCTCGCGGCTCCGACGCAGTCACTCCCAGACCAAGCGTCCCGCCGGGCTCCCCCTCCCCCTCCGGGCAACCCCCTGGTGCCCAGAAACGGTCGCTCTGGGTCCAAACAGCCCGCCACGCAGCTCCCCCCCAGGCAGCCGCCCGGAGCCCCAGTGGCCGCCTGAGTTCTAGCGCTGCGCTGAGCCGCCTCCTCCACAACGACCCCAGCTGTATGCGTCCACCTCTCCAGCGGGGGGAGGGCGCCCCGCTGAGCAACTCCACCCCACAAATTCCCTGCGCTCCGGGGCCACCGCCTCACCCGGGACACCCCCCCAACAGGAGAGACCCACCCGGTGGCCCCGAGCCGGTCCCAAGTCCCCCACCATCCCCCCCCCGAATCCTGCATCCCGGAGCAACGCGAAACGCAGCCACCCCCCAGTCCGCCATCCTGGCCCCCAACACAACTTTAAATAAGCCTAAGTATAACTTATTTGGAAGCCATTCTAACATGGAGTAAGGTGGGAGTGTATGGAACATTGCTGAAGTGAACCAAACAACTCCCATTTTGCTTTCTGACCCCATTTTGTGAAACTTATAAAAAACATGTTGTTTGCTGTGATAGATCAAAACAAAATGTGTGTGTAGCGTTAAGATAAGTAAAGTCACGAGCAGTGACGCACACAGTGACTATGCAGTCACTGAGAAAAACATTTGGCAGTTTGTTTACACCAAATTTACATTAGTTTTAATGGTAAAACTGGTAAAAATATTTACTAGATGAATTTGCAGAATTCAGGACTTGAAAAACAAATTAGGTAATGTGTGAACTTGTTTTGATGTGACTATATAAACTGCAGACTGATCAGGAGCGAGCGGGCACTACTCCACCGACAGAGTCTGTCACTATGTCCCGCTGACAAGTGACAAGATAGTGCTCCCCAGCTCGAGGCCCCTGGTCGCTGCATGCTGTTACTCCGATGACTGATTGCCATTTGCTGTGAACCGAGCATCAATAAAACCTCATCTGAGGACCAACGACCGGCTACGTGAGTGTTATCTTATTCCTACCCGGTTCCCGATCCAGTACAGGCCGCAAGTGTTACGACGTGCTCGTGACAGTTGGCGTAGTCGGCAGTCGGACGCCTTCCACCCTGGCTCCCCTACATATCACTGTGCTCCTGGACTGTCTTGAATTGATTATTGGCCTCCTTGACATTCTCATCGACAGCAAAACCCAGGAACTTCGCGACCTGTTGGACTCCAACTTGTAAACCTGGTAGGCTTTACATTTCTCTTTTATGCCTCGGTGCTGGTTAAAATCTAGACTCTGTACTCACCTCCTTACCAAATATGATTGCCTTTTGCATACACTCGTTTGTTCTATTGATAGTGCTAGCACTCTAAAGTGGAATTGGATTTTATTTAAACTTTATTGTACAAGCCGCTTGATAAAATGGCTCCAGGACTAGGGATAGATAAGCTCTTTAAGAAGCTCACATTTGGCAAGTCTGATAAACATGAACTCAAACCACAATCTCCATGGAGGCAATGCGAATGCATTGTACAAAATAAATTCCCTAAATATGATAAGGGAAACTCTGTCCAGGTCTGCCTTAGCAGTCCGGATATTGTCGAGCCTATTTTAGCCCGGGCAGATAAACAAGAGATCCCTAGTATTTTGTGCAAAGTAATAGATGATGTTGATTCTGATAGACTTAAAGGCAAACGCTTGGTAAGGGAAGCGCTTCAGAAATCTAAAAATCCTTTCCTGCAGGACATATATGACTCCCAAGATTGATCCATTTCTGAGGCCTTAAAGGTCACCTACAGCTCTGACCCCGTCTCCACAATTAAGACCTCTACACCTTCTCGTGGTCTTTCTCTTGCCGGCGCTGACCACGTAGTGGAGACTAGAGAATTATCTAGAAGTGAACTTATGCAGCTTAGACAGGACTTTTCCCAGCGTAACCTGTCTGATGCAGACTTCCTCCTCATGCTATGGCAGAAAGGTGCCCATAACATCCGTCTTTCAGCATCTGAGATGAGGACTGCGGGAATAACCATTGAGCACCCAGCAGTCTGTGAAGCCCTTATGGCTTTACTGGAATCTATGCCCACAGATGTGCATTCTTTGTTTGACTGGATAGCTATGGCTTGGAAATTGGCTTTTCCTCATTTGGATCTCAGCCAATTTGATAGCCATACTCGCTGGCATACACCTGCCGATGGCATTAATTTGCTACGGAAGCTTGGAGTCCTCTGCAAAATATATAATTCGGACCCCGAAATTAACCCACTGCGGGTCCCACTTACTCCTTCCATTCATCGTCTTATCTTGAAAGGAGCACCAGACAACCTCAAATATATGCTCTCTATGGCTCTTGCAGGAATGCACACCCTGTTCGAGGTTTTTGAACATTTCAAACAGTGCAGAGACCTTCAGATGGACCATAAAATGTCCTTCCCAGTACGTGCTTCCTTTCAGCAGATGCCCCCATTCACCTTAGCTGTCCAGCAAACTCCCCCACGTCCCTTCATCCCACGCCCTGTCCCTCGTGGGCCGTTTCAGAACATTGTTCCAAAAAACGGTGCTCGGGCGCCCCCGTCTGGCCAATGTGGAGCAGCCCGTCCAGGGCCACTATCCCCCCGCCACCAGGGGCAACCCTTCCCCCCTCAGCAAAGGTTTCGCCCACCTTTGGGCTTCCAAGTAAGGAATCCTTTCCGGAGAAACCCCGGGATACAACAATCTTTCGGGAGAAGGCCCCAGGGTCGGAATCGCGATCGCAACCCACCCAGGGCCCCCAATACCCCCAACGGTTGGAACCGCCCTTCTCGGCGCTTCCCACGAGCATTTCCTTAGATGAGAACCGTCCCTTTGTTCTTATCTCCGGTGTCTGTGATAACATTCCCTTCTCTTCCCGCTTTCTTATTGACACCGGTAGCCAGATTACAATAATAGATCCTACTATCATCCCTCAGGCTCACATGGGCAAGGGAACCCCTGCACAGGTGCAGGGCATCTCTGGCACTATACTTACTGCTTTTCATTATAATGTTACCTTGTTTATTTATGACAGGCAACCCTTACGTTGCACTGTGCTTGTCCTCCCTAGCCCCCATTGTATCCTTGGTATGGACTATATCCCGTCCTTTTTTGGAAAATGGCTGCCCCTTAAAAGACTTAAATGCTGCAGTGTTACCCTTCTACCCACTGTGGCTATACAACCTATTCATTTTCCCCGGATCCCGCCATCCTTTACGAAGCAATATCCACTTAAAGGTGGCCATGAAGATATTTCTAAAACCTTGTCAGATCTCCTCGCTAAAGGCATAGTAGAACGCACCCAATCCTTTAATTATAATAGCCCCATATGGCCCGTCCGCAAGCCTAACGGGTCATGGCGATTTACAGTGGACTATAGGAATATTAATAAGCTGTCCCCTCAAATGCCCGGCTCCTTGCCAGACATAGAAGGTATTTTTCAGGAAATTAGGGATTATGCACCTAAGTGGTTTGTAGCTATTGACCTCTCTGACATGTTTTTTGCTATTCCCTTACATGAGGACTCTAGGGAGTATACCACATTTACGTGGAATGCTCAACAGTATCAGTTCACTAGAGTCCCACAGGGGTATAAGAATAGCCCCATTATAGCACATGGTGCTATCCAACAAACTATGCCATGGAAATCACTTCCTTCTGATGTGAAGGTCTTCACCTATGTGGATGACATACTTATTTGTGCACATAGCAAAGAGGCAGCAGACAAAGCTAAACTGGTGGTAATTTCTACTCTTACATCCAAAGGCTGGACCATAAATCCTGATAAAGTGCAAGGCCCACTGGAATCTGTTAAGTTTTTAGGTGTCCAGTGGTCCTCCACAGGGCCCTCCGTCCCCCACCTGGTACTGGACAAACTGCAGGCCATCCCAGCACCCAGAAATAAAACTGAAGTCCAACATCTTATTGGCCTATTTGGGTACTGGAGACTGCATATCCCTTTCTTACAGCTTATACTTCAACCTATGTATAAAGTAACTAGAAAGGCTTGTGATTTTGAGTGGGGGCCAGCACAGCAATCAGCTTTTACAACTGCCTTGGAATATATTTCCCTGTATGCACAATTATATGTCCCACAACCAGGTGAAGTCCTATTATTGGACATTTTGTTCATGAATGATTATGGTAACTGGGGGATATATACTAAAACCCCCGGTGTGTCACGACCGGTTGGCTTCTATTGCAAACGTTTCCCATATGCACCCACCAGATACTCTCTATTTGAGAAGTATATCTGGACTTTATGTCAAGCATTACAGGCAATGGGCTTTTCTCTTATCAACAAACGCCTGATTATTAGAACTCCTGTCCCACTCATAAACTGGATTAAAATGAGTGAGGACCAACTAAAAGTCCTTCCCATTGAACCTAAAGTTTTACGATGGAAATGGTATCTTCAAAATGCTCTACAAGATTCCCTGGTTCAGTCTAACACTGCAATTGGCAAGTTGACTGAGGAAATTTGTGCCCAACCCCTGGTCAAGTTGCCCATTTCTCCAAAGGAAGAGCCCTCCTCCCCTATCGGTCATTGGGGAGCTTCAAACAGCCATGCCAATGCTTGGTTTACGGATGGCTCCTCCTCTGTGGTTAATGGCAAGACCCATTGGAAAGCTGCGGCTTACCGCCCAGCTGATAAGTCTATCTTGACAGACCAGGGGGTGGATGATTCTGCACAAATGGCTGAACTTGTAGCAGTCAATTTGGCTGTGAAACATTCACTTATGGAAGGCCGAAAGCACATTCATATTTTCTCTGACTCATGGTCTGTTAGTAATGGTATAGCCATATGGTCAGCTAAGTGGAAACGCACTGACTATTGTATCAATGGAAAACCCATTTGGGGTCAGACTGTATGGAAGGAATTAGCAAACTCTGGTATTAAGATATTTGTAACACATGTAGATGCACATACAAATAGATTGGATGAAAATTCTAAAAATAATGATTTAGTAGACAAAATATCCAAAATTGCAGCTATAAGATTGACTAATGCTGCACCTTGGAAGGTTGTAAAACATGAAGACACCAAAGTGACTTTAAAAAGGAAACCGCAGTGGGAGGTGCACAAACCTCCGGTAGATAACCTGGAGATTTTGGGCCCTGAACTTACAACACTCCATAAACAGATGGGACATATAGGCACCCATGGACTATACCAATGGTGTAATGACAGAAACCTAAAGACCACTTGGAGGGCCTGTAAGGAGGCAATAAGGCGCTGTCCTAATTGCCCTAACCTATTGCAAAGGTTTAGGAGAAATCCTCCATCACACTTATCATCTCCAAGAGCATTTAATCACTCATTACAAATAGACTTCATAGGACCCATCAGGCAGAAACACTATGTTTGCACTATAGTGGATTGCTGCACCGGCCTGGGGTCTGCTACCATGTCCTCCAAGCCTAATCAGATTGCCACTATATTTGCCCTTTGGACATGGATTGCTCACCATGGGATCCCCCATGTGATTAGTTCTGATCAGGGCACACACTTTACAGGACAATTGGTACAGAAATTTGCTGTTGATCTTAATATACAATGGAACTTTCATGTGGCATACAATCCAACAGCATCTGGACACATTGAACGTTTCAATGCACTGTTAAAACTTAAGTTATCATCATTATCTGACACCCCACTGCATAAAGCCTTACTTATAGCAACCTTCGAACTCAATTCTAGACCACGAGCTTACCGCCACTCCCCTTTTGAAGAAACTTACCCTCCGGACGTCCAGCCTCTCGACGGGACCACACCCGATCCACCACCTTCATCTGACAGAATCCTCATCAAGGACAGACTGGACTCTAGCCTCACTCCTGCCAACATTGTTGCCTCAGGACCAGGGAACTCTTATTGGACTACATCTGGTAAGGGTGATCTTCGCCTTACCAAGGTGAAAGACGCTACTCCAATGTAGATATGCCCCGTTCCTGTATTTGTGCACTAGCATTTGGGTGTAAACTTATTGTGGTTACTACTCTTTTACTGGCCGCTGCGTGGCTAGCCTCTCACTTCACGTGGTGCAGGTCCCGTGACTGCTCCACCTACTCCCCTGCTCCTAACTCTTGTATCTCCCCTGACCATTCTCACTCACTGGGCTCTTATCAGCTCAATTTTTCTGTGATTGCCTGCCTCGATCCCCTGTGGTACAAATGTGGCTATCTCCCAAACAACACTTTATGCCTAGGATCCTCCTCCTCTTAATTCTTTCATTCCTTGTTGTGATTCAGGGCGATATCACCACCCCGCTCCCCACACCTCCTCCTACACGATGGTTCCAAAACCGCGCGGACTGGACTAGCATCCAGATGGTACATAGGAAATGGATCCACCATTACCTGAATTTATCCAGACCTGACTCCGTGTTTCCATGGTATTTTAGGAGTCATCAGTGGCTCAGTAATGAAACAGCCATGGCCCAACTGTTTTGGAATAAATATGCCTTTTGTACTAAATACTCCCGCAGAATTGCACCAGACCAATGTAGTGAATACTATAAAGCTAATGTTACAGGTGAATTTTCACCTGTCTGGCATGCCACAGATTCAGACCCCACCAATATAGATATTGGGGACACTAATGTTTTGGAGGAAAACCCCCTTTGATGTCATTTACTGGAACTTGTCAGGGAGTCCTGGGCCCACCAGCCTCAATATGTGTATTATTATAAACATCTAACCCCTTATTACTATATAGATAAGGTGGCACTTACTGGTTGCAATGTCACTATTCTGCAACAGTTTGAGGATAATGAAGGCCACTTTACATGTCAAAAGGCTGCCCAGTTCTCCTTGGCTGCCCAGACCTTTGAGTTATGGAATTCCTATAACCCTAGGGGTGATAGCCAGAAAGATGATGTGCATAAGGAATATTTCTATGAGGATAAGGAAGATAATGATGAGAAGAAGGACACAAGGACTGCAAATCCTATTGATACTCCTACTGTTACTGCCCCTATCCCCGCCTCCACCAAACAGGTCCCCACTTTTAAGTCCTATGATATGTGTGCCACTGGCACTTCCATTGACTATTGCAAACCCACCTTCCGATGGCCTCCTATGTTGGAGGAACCCTTTGGAACTTACTGCCCTATTAACATTTCAGCTTTTGTGCAGAAACTCCGCCTCCCTTATAACGCCAGTGATGATGTTAATGACTTGATTGGCAAACAGAACCCCGCCAAGGTCTCTTGTGTGGCTGATTACCCCAATCTGCCTATTTTTGGTAGATTTGAATTGCTTAATGCTTATAGACCGGACCTATTGATTACCAATGACTCCTTTCCGCCCATCTCTTCCTGGTGGGATATTATGGCATTGGGTACCCACACGTGGAGATATCCCATGGTAATTACCGATCCCCTTCCCCAACCCTTTAACTCTCTTTTAGGCACTCCTAAATACTCTGCACCCTCATATTCCCCTTTACGTGTCCTTCTCTGCATCCATTCCATCTTTGCGGACGTGGTACCATCTGGCAAAGGCCACGCCGCTATGGGTTGGCTTTGCTTCCCAATAATTGATAAATCCCCTGAAAGGTGCTCTATGAAAGTATATCTGAAGGGATATGCTACCTCGGTGAATTTACAAGATTTCAATTGCCATATTCCCAAACCTGCAGTGTTGGATACCCTCTTTCATATCTCCTATTTGATGTATGCTGACAACACAACTGATTCTATCATTGCATATGACCACCACCTTTCTTCTGTCACTTCCTACAGAGATAGTGACCATTCTTTCCCAGATTTTCACCTTCTTTCCAAAGATATGAATTACACTGTCATGTCCTGGACATGGCTCGGCAATTTTTCAACTCCCCTTGAACAGGCCAGACCTATCTGGAATCTTACTCATATCTACCTCCTCAACTATGCCAATTCTTCTTCCTCTGTGCGTTCCTGTGAAGGGTGCTCTCCTTATTACTCTTATTATTCCCCTTTGCTCATTTGGTCTCAGCGGATGAATATCTCTTTCCTCCGCCCAGACCCTTTCCTTAGGCCCGCTTTGTGGGGTGCCTCCAAACCTTCACCAGGATCCAACCAGCGGCTATTGCCTGACCTTATCCCCATCATTAACTGGACTGACCCTATCATTCGTTCTCAAATCCATAATGTGACCCTTCCTTCTATTCCATTTGGCCCCCACAAGGACACTCTAGGAATACCTTATTCCACCCCATGGCAATGGAAGCGCTGCCACTGGGGCCCCTTTGCTATGAAAAGGATTCAGGGGGTGCATAGGTCCATGCAATACAACTATTCTGTCTATGACGTCCCCCTGGATGTTTACAACAAAACTACGCTGCACTATTTATATGCCATTGAGGGGTCCACTAAGTACAACCTTGAACCAACTGCTTCTATTCTGGGATTCACATACCCCGCTATTGAAGAAGTACAAATCCAGCTGGATCAACATCCACCTCCGCGGGAACCTTATGAGAAGCTGCCACCTGGATGCTCTCCTCTGTCTTTGTTTGATACCATCCTGCATTACCACATTGAAGCTGTTGACAACAAGACTCTGGCGTGGTGGTCCACTGCAGGAATGAACTTTTCCAGCTGGAAATACAAATCTTTGGTGGGACGTTTACCACACTACTCTTACATGCTTCTTCCTGGACCTAACAACAGGTGGCACACCTTTGACATGGTGTCCCACAATATTCTCAGGAACCACACAGATCTTTTTGACAATTATGCTCATAGACACTATGTGTATTCATACAAGATGACTCATGCTGACTGCTACAGAACCCATGGATTGGAACCCTGTCTCATTCACAGAGGTGGCTTCAATGAGTCCCACTCCTGGATTACCGCGCACTTCCCCCGTGCTGTCATTTTCCCACCTTACAAGCCCATGTTCTCCACGGAAGCCCCGGGTTTTCTTCCCTTGACCTACCAACCTGTCAGAATGTTGATGAAGCCAACCATCCAACCTATCTTTCTGCGTCTCAACCTCGCTGCCCTCTCTGCTAATGACTTCCAAATGTGTGGCAAACGTAAGCCTTACCTCACTCCAGACTTATACTTCAACCTCCATGGCAGCCGCAGCATGAGACGCCCTCTGCAACTTGCGGCTGTTGGTGCCTTTTTGACTGGAGCTGCTATTGGTGCCCTCATTGCCGGAGCTATGACTGAGGAATTACGGATCCAGATTAACTCCATACAACATCTTGTGGACTCGCAAACCCGTGTCATACACGGGATTTCTAAAAACCTCCATGCCACAGCTATCCTTGTGGATAAAATGCATCTGGAACAGGAACTTATGCGCAAGGAACTCTCTGCCCTCTATGAGCAGGTACAATTCACCACTTCAACCTTCAATAAGGAACTGGAGCACCTTTGAATACAACAGGAATGCCACCATATAGAAGCCCTTTTGCAAGCCTCACAGGAAGATCTCAGGAACCTTTTCCTGACTGGACTTGGCAGAGAAACTTCTTCTTCTATCACTATCTTGGACCCCACACAGGAATCTTTTTGTGAGGCTGGATCCTGTGAACTACACCTTTGGGAGATCTCTACTTCATCTGCCCTTGTTGCCTATCATACCATTGCAATTCCAAAACGTATTGGCACCACCTGGGTACTTCCTTATGATAAAATGTTTTGGACTCAGTGGGGGGATAAGAACTGGTTCTTCCCCGCGGACAATACTTACTCCTTTGGCAAGAATACCATTATTGCCTTTAATGCTTTTAATGATGAACCTCCCACTTCCAGGATCACGCTGTATGAGCCTGCCACCAAAATACAAGACTTAGGCAATTACAGGATCCTTACCTGTGATGATTCCACCTACAACATCACCAGATGGCACAACGCCTCCTACAGCGAAATCTTTTCCCTGACAGCTGGTTGCCATATACATCACAATGTAATGATGGTAAAACATCATGGACTTGCAACAGGCAACCAAGTACTGACCTCGGTCTCTTACATCTCCAATCACACCTTCGGCCTACATGCCTTCTTCAGAACCCCTGAGGTGGAATCTGAAACCTACCACAACATTCGTGCACATATGGATGCCTTGGACAATCTGTTCCAACAAAATAAGCCTATCCTGGAAAATCTTCATAACTCTATTGTCCATGGCATTGCTAACCTCAAACATGAGGTACAGAAAGTGGAACTTATGGTCCAACATGACCTGCTCACTCCGCTACATACTTCCCACACCATGTCTAAGGACTGCAGTCTGCTGAATACAATCCGCAGAATCGTTACAAAGGATTTTGCCTGTATTACCCGATGGAATCCGTTGCATTGGATAAAAGAAGGCATGACATGGGTGGCATTTATTATATGTGCATGGATCCTCAGTAAGGTTGGCTTACTTCGTTGTAGATCTGTGGCGAAGGATGTGACTCTCAAAAGAGAAAAATCCATCATCTATGCCCCTCCTTCCCTACAGGCCTATCTCCTTTTGACCCACAGAATGCCTCCACGTAAGAGATCTTCCAGAACTGTCAGACGTCACCTCCCCCATTCCGAAAACACCTTGGACGAACGTAATCTACAACACTTTGCCCACTGCCCTCTTTGTTGCCAGTTCCATGTAAGGAACTTCTTTCTGCTTGCAGCCCTCAAAACTTGGAACTTTGACACCTTCTACACATTATATAGATTAGCCAGACTTTACTCCCCCAGAGGGGAGACATGCCTCCTCTGCTCAGATTCCTTCAGATTCCTTTATAATGACCCGATGCCCCGTCTACCTTCTCTACTTTGTCATTTATGGACTCATCAACACTTTTTTGCCAATCATTGGCAATTATTTTCATGTGATCGCCTATACCCTAGGCATAACCAACTTCTTCTCGGCCTTCTCACGGAAGCCCTGAAATCTGACCATGAGTACCGTGGCTTCTCTAATGCCTGGCAATGGTATATCAATATTCATCTTTCTTTAAGGAAAGGACCATGGGGAAGATACTTCCCTGATTTCTCCCTTCTCCACAGGAACTATATTGTCCCCTATAGGATTAAAACTGCTCCTACACTCCGAATACTCTGCTGGAAAGCTATCCTGCAGCCATACTTACTAAATCTCTGGAAATATGTTGAGCATCACCATGATCTCCCCGTCCTTCTCTTTCCTCCCAATTTTGCCCTCACCGCCTCTGAGGTTGACAACCGGGATAATATTGATTACTTTCCCTTCCGCAGCTCTTCCTAACCCATTGGGTGTTCACTTCATTCTGGTATAATGGACGACCTTTTCAGGCGCTATGTAATAGGCTGTTCCCGGAACCGCCACTGGACTCTGTGAGATATACAACAAAATACAGGACTGTACATCATCATCGCAGGCTCTGTATATGACTGCATCCTTTTGACCCACAGGATGCCCGATCATATCCCATGGTTCATGGAGTACAAAGGCCGGGACGCCACCCTGGACATCCTACATTTACCGGGACATGACAATTTGTTACAAACTTTGCAGCCCTTTAAGGTCGGAAGATACGCGGAACCTGATCTCTCCTCAGACTTGACTGCTCTCTTTGGCGCGGAAGCCACCCCTTAGGGTGTCTCCCGTGCCAGGGGGTGGACTGTATGGAACATTGCTGAAGTGAACCAAACAACTCCCATTTTGCTTTCTGACCCCATTTTGTGAAACTTATAAAAAACATGTTGTTTGCTGTGATAGATCAAAACAAAATGTGTGTGTAGCGTTAAGATAAGTAAAGTCACGAGCAGTGACGCACACAGTGACTATGCAGTCACTGAGAAAAACATTTGGCAGTTTGTTTACACCAAATTTACATTAGTTTTAATGGTAAAACTGGTAAAAATATTTACTAGATGAATTTGCAGAATTCAGGACTTGAAAAACAAATTAGGTAATGTGTGAACTTGTTTTGATGTGACTATATAAACTGCAGACTGATCAGGAGCGAGCGGGCACTACTCCACCGACAGAGTCTGTCACTATGTCCCGCTGACAAGTGACAAGATAGTGCTCCCCAGCTCGAGGCCCCTGGTCGCTGCATGCTGTTACTCCGATGACTGATTGCCGTTTGCTGTGAACCGAGCATCAATAAAACCTCATCTGAGGACCAACGACCGGCTACGTGAGTGTTATCTTATTCCTACCCGGTTCCCGATCCAGTACAGGCCGCAAGTGTTACGACGTGCTCGTGACAGGGAGGTAGAACCATATCTCAGGTTAGGTTGAACTCTTCACAAATAACAATACATTACATCTGAAACATGAATCAAAGAAAAGCTAACAGATTTTTTACCCTTTTTTGTGGGAAAGTGGCAAAATGTTTGTATGTTTTACAATATTCATCTTTAAATAGATCAGGCTTTCATTGTCTTTTTAAAATATATTTATATATTTTACCCTTGTGTAAAAATAACATAAAATTGTACATACTACTGATAACAGGTTCAGTTATAGAATATTAAATGATAATAATTTCCAATTTAAATTTTCATTTCTACATGATTTAAAATGACCATTTTAGACAACTTCAGTTTGGAGAACACAAGCTCAGTAAAGTGCTTTTCCAAGCCTTATATTTATAATTTGTATACTACTAAACATGAGTATACTCAATATATGAAGAACTAATAGTGTTACCATTACATAGATGTCCTTATACAAACTAGGTTTAATTTTCACGGTAAAATTCAGAATCCTCACATGTTTACAGGCTTGTGGAGTTCAGCAGTACTAGTAAAAATAAAAGATAAACTTAAATCTCTTATACATTTAGGGAACAGTGTTAATAATTAAAATTAGACCTAGTCAAAGAAAAGAGATACAGGTAAGTTTTTTAAATGGCAATGTTGCCCTATGCCAGATGTAAGGTATAAAAGATAGCACTTACTGGTTAAACCTACATGAACTTTTATTTTTAAACTTTTATAGAATATTTAGATAAGTCTCAGACCAGCATATTTAGTATCAGATGTATACATATTTCTGGTCAGAAATATTTAAGTTATTCACGAAAATCAAGTCTGTTCAAGATCTTAAGTCTTCTACTTCTCTGACAAAGAAAAGTCCTAAAAGCAATCAACCTCACATTTTATTATTTTATAGCTCTCAAGTCTTGCACAAATCAGTACTTATCAGTGTGAGGTTTTGAACAGGCAGAAAAGGCAGAGTAGAATATCGGACAAAGCAGACTCATTATACAATTTAAACAACTGTCCAGAATAGAATGACTGCCTCTTTATTTATTATTATTATTTTTTATTACTACAGGCTGCATTTTGATTCATTGTACACAAATGGGGTACATATTTTCATTTCTATGGTTGTGCACGATGTAGATTCTTATAAATCATGTCACCATACATGTATATAGGGTAATGATTTCTGTCTCATTCCATCATTTTTTATACACCCCTCTCATTTTTCTCTTCAAATCTAAAGTTTCTTCATTCTTCTCTCATCCCCCATACCACCACCACCATTATATATTATCATCCACTTGTCAGAGAAAATATTCTGCCTTTGGTTTTTTTGGGATTGGTTTATTTCACTTAACATGATATTCTCCTAATTCATCCATTTTTCTGCAAATACTGTAATATTATTCTTCTTTATGACTGAATAATATTCTATTGTGTATATATACTGTTAGGGTCCCATTCCAACTAATCCCCGGAGAGTCAAAGTGAACACACAGTAATGCAAATCACACAAAAAGGTTTTATTAAAGCAAGCTCGAGCTTGGACAGCAACCAGCCCCTCAGACTGATACAATGGCTGTGGGGGGGTGGGGGGGAAGGGGCCCGAGTGGCGAGAAAGTGCTCTATTTAAGAGCTTTTTCAGCATTCATACACAAGGACCTGTACATTATTGGTTAAAATTCAGATAGCTAAACATTTGTCTTCTTTTGGTTTGGTCCCTCCACTTTATTTGAATCTTATTGGGTCCCACCAAAACTGAACGGTCCTGGAGGGAGCAGGGAGGAGGGAAGGAGTGAATTATGAGGGAGAGGGGTCAGGGCTAGGTTCCCCTGTCCTTGATATATGGGGTCTCTGGACAGCTGCACATTCCTCAGATAGATATCTCTGAACAGCCTTGATAAACCTGGGGCCCAGCACATCCCATTTGACCTGTATTAGCCCTTGAAGGCACCGCAGCGGCTGCTGGATCCTCGGTACTGCACACCCTTTTCCTGGGGGCCCAGTTTATGAAATAGCTTGTTTATACAAGAGGGCTGCACAGATGGCACCCCATTCTCAACATTCCCCCCTTTAGTTGTTCATAAAGAGGAATCATACTCATTGGGGCGTCCCGCATATCCATCCTCTGGGGTCGGTACTCTCTCGTATTGTTGCCTTAGCACCATCAGTTGGACCGTGCTTACACGGTCCTTAACAAAAGCTATCAACTTATTCAAAATGTAGGGACCAAAGATTAGGAGCATGAGTAAAATAATAAGTGGCCCCAGCAAGGTAGAAATTAAAGTGGTCAACCAAGGAGAGGAGTTAAACCAGGACTCAAACCATTCCTGCTGTGCTTCCTGTTCTTTCTTTCATTTTGCTAGTCCTTCCCTAACCTTAGCCATAGATTCTTTAACTACTCCTGAATGGTCGACATAAAAGCAACACTCTTCGCCTAGGGCCTTGCATAATCCTCCTTGCTGCAGGCGAATCAAATCTACTCCCCTCCTGTTTTGCATCACTACTTCCGCTAGAGAAGTGAGGGAATCTTGAAGGTGTGAGATGGAGGTTTCCAGTCTCTCAATATCCAAATCAATAGCTACTCTTAAACTAGAGTAATGTTGGCTCTGAGTTATTAAGGAAGCTGTTCCTGTCCCGGCTCTGATGAGTCCCATACCTAGAACCATACTTAGGGTTAGGGCCATAAGAGGTTCCCTCTTGGCTCTCAGGGGGTCCCCTCTTAGTTGCTGATAGAAGTCCTCATCTGAATGGTACAACAGCCTGGGAACTAGCCTAACAAGAACGCAAAAACCCTGGGAGTTACTGATTACCTCTGTGTGGGCACATGGCGTGGGTCCTGTAGATCAGGCCCACCAAGCATCCTGCTGGGGAAGTAGGTATTGACTCGAGTTGCCCAGTGGTATTGTTAAGTTGCTTAAGGGCTGGTGAGATTCGGGGATACGGCATACACGGAGCCCTTGTCCAGTGATGGGTTGTAAGGTTAAGGTACCCTTTGATCGCCATCAGCATTCAGCAGAGCTGTGGGAGGGGGTGTAGTTCCCTAGTTAATGATCATCCAGGTTTGGTTCCAAGGGAAGTGGGGGTTCCCTCGAACCAGCACAATGCTTACAGTTAGAAAGCAAAGGTCTACTGCCTGGATAGGTTTCCAAGTTATTTTGAATGAGGTGTGTGGATTGTCTTTTATGCAAGCAGGGAGCCAGACGATCACTCAGAACAGTCAGGTGTTCCACATCCTTCCTCTGGAAGCTCAACTTCAAGAGGTTGTCTGGGTGCCACCGCACTGTTCACTCCTCTGCCTCTTTCTGCTCCTCAATGCTGGCCCAGCGTAGGTGTGAGTGATGAACCCAGGGTCCAATGCCATCAACCTTAACAGCACTGGTGGTAACCAAGACAACCACGGAAGGCCCTTTCCAACATCCCTCCAAGGTGCAGGCTCAGTGTCTCTTTACCCATACCCAGTCTCCTGGGACAATGCCATGTTCCAGACACGGGGGGTCACGGGCCTCATAGAGTGAGTGTACCAGGGGCCAGATTTCATGCTGCACCTCATATAAAACCTTCAAACTGGCTAAATAATTTGGAGCCATATCAGTACCTCAGTCAGAAAATGTACGGACAACTATTGGGGGTGGAGCTCCGTACAGAATTTTAAAGGGCATCAATCCATGTACATAGGGTGAGTTCCAAGACAGGAAGATGGCATAAGGCAAGAGGGTCACCCAGTCCCCTCCAGTCTCGATGGCCAATTTGGACAAAGTCTCCTTCAAGGTTCAATTCATTCTTTCTACCTGCCCTGAGCTCTGGGGATTGTATTCACAATGCAACTTCCAATTGGTCCCCACAGCCTAAGCTAGCCCCTGCAGGACTTTGCTGATGAAAGCCAGTTCGTTATCCGACCCTAACATCTCAGGAACCTGATACCTGGGTATGATCTCTTCGAGTAAGGCCTCAGCTACTATTTGAGCTGTTTCCTTCTTAGTGGGGAAAGCCTCAACCCACCCAGAAAAGGTATCCACCATTACCAACAAGTATTTGTATCCATACCTCCTGGGCTTGACTTCAGTGAAATCTACTTCCAGCACCATTCCGGTGCCCTCCCCCATACCCTGGTACCTGTATGTAAGGGTCCCTTCCTACTGGGTTTCATAGCCTGGCACCTGGCACATTGGTCCGTGATTCACTGGATCTGGGCTGTCTAATGCGGGAAACTGAGGTGGGCTGTTTCCAGGAGGGTCAGGAGCTTCCTTTTTCCCAGATGGCTGGCTTGATGCAGGTTGGTGAGGAGAAACTGTCCCAATTCTGACGGCAGGATAAGTCACCCTTCGGGGTCGTGATACCAGCCTTGTGGACCCGGTCCTGCACTCTGGTGGTGGTTAATCCATTTTAGGTCTTCTTGGGTGTAATCAGGTTTCGGCGGTAGTCGCAGGAGCTCAGGCACTAGCAGGGCTAGGGCCAGAGTCGCAGTAGGTCTGGCCGCCTGTCTAGCTGCTTTGTCGGCTCACCGATTCCCTTCTGCTACTGCCCGGGGCTTTTGCACTGCTGCCAACAGCCTCTGGATCTCATTCAAGTTGCGTAGCCCTCTCCCTTCGGCGGTAATGAAACCTCACTCCCGGTAAATGGCCCCATGAACATGCACAGTGCCAAAGGCATAGTGGCTATCAGTATAGACAGTAACCCACTTCCCTTCAACCCTTTCAAGGACTTCTGCTAGCGTGACCAGTTCAGCCTTTTGAGTCAAGGTTCCTGGTGGTAGGGAGGCACTCCAAATAATAGTTCCTTGTTGATCCACTACCACCGTTCCCATCTGGTGCACCCCGTTCTGCACAAAGCTATTTCCATCTGTGTACCAGATCAACTCACTGTTGGGGAAAGCAGAGTCCTGCAGGTCAGGGCACACCTGGGTCACTTCAGCCACAATCCCTTGGCAGTCATGTAGAGGGGCTTCCAGATCTGGGGTCTGCAGTAGGGTGGCTGGGTTCAAGGAGGCTGGCTCAGAGAAGGTGATCCAAGGGGAGTCTAGCAGGAGCCCCTGGTAGTAAGTCAGCCTGGCAATTGTCATCCACCTACCCGGGGGGTACCTCAAGACCCCATCAATGGCGTGAGAGGTCACTATCTTCAAGTGCTGACCAAAGGTGAGCTTGTCAGCATCCTTTAACATCAAGGCGACTGTTGCTATGATTCACAAACATGGGCCAACCTGCCACAACAGGGTCCAGCCTTTTGGATAAGTATGCCATGGGGCGCTTCCATGGCCCTAAGTGCTGTATCAGCACTCCCTTCGCTATTTCCCTCCTCTCATCTATGAAGAGGTGGAAGGGATTCAAAGGGTCTAGAAGCACCAATGCTGGGGCCTCTACGAGGTCAATCTTAAGCCCCTCAAATGCTTGCTGTTGTTCTGGCCCCCAGACACAGGGGGTCCTGTCCTTAGTGGCCTCATACAAGGGTTTATCCAACTCTGCATACCCTAAGATCCACAAGTGGCAGTAGCCGGTGGTTCCCAGAAATTCTCAGACTTTTCTGGTTAAGTTGGGGACCGGGAGCCTTAGGATGGTTTTCTTCATGGCCTCCGTCAACCACCTGGTTCCTTCCTTTAGCTTGTACCCTAGGTAAGTAACAGTCTGCCTGCATATCTGCACTTTCCTTGCACTGGCCCAATAACCGAGCCTCTCAAGTTCTCAGAGGAGGTCCTCCATTGCCCTTTGGCACTCAGTCTCAGAGGGGGCCGCCAGGAGCAGATCATCAACATATTGCAGTAAGGTGACGGAGCTGTGGTTCTGCTGGAAGGTGCCCAAGTCCTCAGTCAAAGCTTCGTTGAAAAGGGTGGGGGAGTTCTTGAAGCCCTGTGGAAGTCTGGTCCAAGTAAGCTGCCCAGGGGTTCCCACATCTTCATCTTGCCACTCAAAAGCAAAGATGAGTTGGCTGCTGGGTGCCAGGGCTATGCTAAAAAAAGCATCCTTTAAATCTAGTGTGGTGTACCAAACATGTGTCGAAGGCAGGTGGCTCAGCAGGGTATAGGGATTGGGGACAGTTGGGTGGATGTCCACAACATTTTCATTCACCGTTCTCAGATCCTGAACTGGCCTATAATCTCTTCCTCCTGGCTTTTTGACAGGAAGGAGCGGGGTGTTCCAAGCTGAGTGGCAGGGCTGCAAAATTCCCACCCCCTGGAGTCGGCGGATGTGTGACACAATCCCTCTACACGCCTTGGCAGACATTGGGTACTGCCAGACCCAGACTGGCTGTGCAGTAGTCTTAAGTTGCACTATCACTGGGTTTTGGTGTGCTGCCAGCCCTACTCCCACCACCTCCACCCATGCCTGTGGGAAGGTCTCTACCCAATAGCTCATCTTGGGGTGCCACTCAGCCTGAAGGGGGAGTTCCCTGGGGGAGAACAGATGAAATTCATTTGCAACAGACATGGTCAGAATGTGGAGGGGCTGCCCTTGGCCATCTGTAACCTTAATGCCACCTGGCTCAAAGTGAATACAGGCCTGCACTTTGGTTAGCAGTTCCTGTCCCAAAAGAGGAGCTGGACACTTGGGGATAACCAGGAAAGAATGGGTTACCTGGTGTTGACCCAGATCTACCTGTCACTTGCTAGTT
>NW_025920345.1:0-174821 GCF_902686445.1 Sciurus carolinensis
TCCATGTGTACTTGATTGTTGACAGTTTGACTGTATATCTTTTTTTTTAATTTAGCTTTTAGTTTTTTACAGACTGCATTTTGATTCATTGTACACAAATGGGGTACCTAATTTCATTCTATGGTTGTACACAATGTAGATTCATACCAGTCGTGTAATCATACAATCATACATGTACATAGGGTAATGATATCTGTCTCATTCCACCATTTTTCATACCCCCTCCCTCTCATTTTCTTCCACATATTCTAAAGTTCCCCCATTATTCTCACATTCCCCACCCCCACCCCCATTATATATCATCCTCCACTTATCAGGGAAAACATTCAGCCTTTGGTTTTTTAGGATTGGCTTATTTCACTTAGCATGATATTCTCCAATTTCATTCATTTTTTTTTGCAAATGCCATAATATTATTCTTCTTTATGACTGAATAGTATTCCATTGTGTATATATACCAGAGTTTCTTTATCCATTCATCTGTTGAAGGGCATCTAGGTTGGTTCCACAATCTAGCTATTGTGAACTGAGCTGCCATAAACATTGATGTGACTGTGTTACTGTAGTTTGCTGATTTTAGGTCCTCGGGGAATAAACCGAGGAGTGGGATAACTGGGTCAAAAGGTGGGTCCATTCCAAGTTTTCTGAGGATTCTCCACAGTGCCTTCCAGAGTGGCCTGCACCAATTTGCAACTCCACCAGCAATGTATGAGTGTGCCTTTTTCCCCACATCCACGCCAACACTTATTATTACTCATGTTCTTGATAATAGCCATTCTAATTGGAGTTAGATGAAATTTTAGGGTGGTTTTAATTTAATTACTAGAGATGTTGAACACTTTTTCATATATTTATTAATTGCCTGTGTGTCTTCTTCTGTAAATTGTCTGTCCAGCTCCTTGGCCCATTTATTGATTGGGTTCTTTGTATTTTTGGTGTAAAGTTTTGTAAATTCTTTATAAATTTTGGAGATAAGTGCCCTATCTGAAGTGCATGAGGAAAAGATTTTTCTCCCACTCTGTAGGCTCTCTCTTCACATTCTTGATTGTGTCCTTTGCTGAGAAAAAACCTTTTAGTTTGAGTGCCTCTCATTTATTGATTCTTGCTTTGATTTCTTGTGCTTTGGGAATCTTATTGAGGAAGTCTGATCCTAAGCCAACATGATGAAGATTTGGGCCTACTTTGTCTTCTATTAGGTGCAGGGTCTCTGGTATAATTTCATATCTTTGATCCATTTTGAGTTGAGTTTTGTGCAGGGTGAGAGGTAGAGGTTTAATTTCATTTTACTGCATATGGATTTCTAGTTTTGCCAGAACCATTTGTTGAAGAGGCTACCTTTTCTCCATTGTATGTTTTTGGCTCCTTTGCCTAGTATGAGGTGACTGTATTTATGTGGTTTTGTCTCTGTGTCTTCTATTCTGTACCATTGGTCTGCCTGTCTATTTTGGTGCCAATACCATGCTGTTTTTGTTACTATTGCTCTGTAGTATAGTTTAATGTCTGGTATTGTGATACCTCCTGTTTCATTTTTTCTATTCAGGATTGTTTTAGCTATTCGAGGTCTCGGTTGATCTGGTCTTCTTCCAGATGAAGTTCATGATTACTTTCTCTATTTCTATGAGGAATGGCATTGGGATTTTAATTGGAATTGCATTGAATACGCATAGTGCCTTTGGTAGAATGGCCATTTTGACAATGTTAAATCTGCCTATCCAAGAACATGGGAGATCTTTCCATCTTCTAATGTTTTCTTCAATTTCTTTCTTTAATGTTCTGTAGTTTTCATTGTAGAGATCTTTCACATCTTTGTTAGATTATTTCCCAAGTATTTTATTTTTTTTGAGGCTACTGAATCTCTTTCAGAGGATTCATCACTTATGAGTAGAAATGCATTAGACTTATGTGTATTGATTTTATATCCTGCTGCTTTGCTGATTTCATTTATTAGTTCTAGAAGTTTTCTAGTGAAGTTTTTTGGATCTTCTAAATATAGGATCATGTCATCAGCAAATAGTGACAGCTTTAGTTCTTCTTTTCCTATTTGTATACCTTTAATTTCTTTGGTCTGTCTAATTGCTCTGGCAAGTGTTTCAAGGATGATGTTGAATAGAAGTGGTGAAAGAGGGTATCCATGTCTTGTTCCAGTTTTTAGAGGAAATGCTTTCAGTTTTTCTCCATTAAGAGTGATGTTGGCCGTGGGCTTAGCATAGATAGCCTTTACAATGTTGAGGTACATTCCTACTATTCCTATTTTTTCTAGGGTTTTAAGCATGAACGGGTGCTGTTTTCATCAAATGCTTTCTCAGCATCAATTGAAATGATCATGTGATTCTTAACTTTAAGTCTATTGATGTGGTGAATTACATTTATTGATTTCCAGATGTTGAACCAAACTTGCATCCCTGGGATAAACCCCGCTGATCATGCTGCACTATCTTTTTAATATATTTTTGTATGCAATTTGCCAGTATTTTGTTAAGGATTTTTGCATCTATGTTCATCAGGGATATTGTTCTAAAATTTTCTTTCTTTGATGTGTCTTTGTCTGGTCTTGGTATCAGAGTGATACTAGCCTTGTAGAATGAATTTGGAAGGGTTCCCTCCTTTTCTATTTCCTGAAATACTTTGAGGAGTATTGGTATCAGTACTTCTTTAAAGGTCTTGTAGAATTCAGCTGAGAATTCATCTGGTCCTGGGCTTTTCTTGGTTGGTAGGCTTTTGATGATTTCTTCTGTTTCAGTGCTTGAAATTGATCTGTTTAGATTGTGTCCGTCTTCCTGATTCAGTTTGGGAGGATCATATGTCTCTAAAAATTTGTTGATATCTTTGATATTTTCTATTTTGTTGGAGTATAGATTTTCAAAGTAGCTTCTAATTATGTTATATATTTCAATGGTGTCTGTCATGATCTTTCCTTTTTCATCAAAAATTCTAGTAATTTGAATTTTTTCTCTTTTTCTCTTCATTAGTGTGGCTGGGGGTTTATCAATTTTGTTTACTTTCTCAAAGAACAAACCTTTTGTTTTGTCAATTTTTTGAATTGTTTCTCTTGTTTCAGTTTCATTGATTTCAACTCTGATTTTAATTATTTCCTGTCTTCTACTATTTTTGGTGTTGATCTGGTCTTCTTTTTCTAGGGTTTTAAGGTATAATGTTAGGTCATTTAGTTGTTGACTTTTTATTTTTTTAATGTATGAGCTCAATGCAATGAACTTTCCTCTTAGTACTGCTTTCCTAGTGTCCCAGAGGTTTTGATATGTTGTGTCATTGTTCTCATTTACTTCTAAGAATTTTTTTTATTTCTTCCCTGATGTCTTCTGTTATCTTTGCATCATTCAGTAGCATATTATTTAGTCTCCAGGTATATGAGTAGTTTTTGTTTGTTATTTTATCATTCATTTCTAATTGCATTCCATTATGGTCTGATAGGATACAGGGTAGAATCTCTATTTTTTTGTATTTACTAATGGCTTTTTTGTGGCATATCGTATGGTCTATTTTGGAGAGGGATCCATGAGCTGCTGAGAAGAAAGTATATTCACTTGATATGGATGAAGTACTCTGTAAATATCCATTAAGTCTATATCATTGATTGTATTATTTAGTTCTATAGTTTCTTTGTTCAGTTTTTGTTTGGAGGATCTATCCAGTGGTGAGAGTGGTGTGTTAAAGTCCCCCAGTATTAATGTGTTTTGGTCTGTTTGATTCTTAAAATTGAGAAGGGTTTGTTTGATATTTGTAGATGCTCCATTGTTTGGAGCATAAATATTTAAAATTGTTATACCTTGCTGTTTTATGCTTTCCTTAAGCAGTATGAAATGTCCTTCTTTATTCCTTCTGACTAACTTAGGTTTGAAGTCCACTTTATCTGATATGAGGATGGAGACCCCTGATTTTTTACTGGGCCCATGTCCAGTAAAGATGTTTTTCCCCATCTTTTCACCTTTAGTCTGTGGATGTCTTTTTCTATGAGATGAGTCTCTTGAAGGCAGCATATTGTTGGGTCTTTCTTTTTAATACAATCTGCTGGTCCATGTCTTTTGATTATTGAATTTAGGCCACTGACATTCAAGGTTATTATTGAGATATGATTTGTATTCCTGCTCATTTTGGCTTATTTTTGTTTTTTTACTTTTCTTTGATTTGCTTTTCCTTTAGGGTAGTTCCTTCCTATGCTGACTTTTATTGTTGTTTTTCACTTCCTCCTCATGAAATATTTTGCTGAGAATGTTTTGTAGGGCAGGCTTTCTATTTGTAAATTCTTTTAACTTTTGTTTATCATGGAAAGATTTTATTTCATTGTCAAATCTGAAGGTTAGTTTTGATGGGTATAGTATTCTTGGTTAGCATCGTGTTCTTTCAGAGCTTGAAGTATATTGTTCCAGGCCCTTCTTGCTTTTAGAGTCTGGGCTGAGAAATCTGCTGATATCTGTATTGGTTTCCCCATATATGTAATCTGACACTTTTCTCTAGCAGCCTTCAATATCCCGTCTTTATTTTGAATATGAGGTATTTTCATTATAATGTGTCTTTGTGTGGATCTGTTGTAGTTTTCTGCACCTGGTGTTCTGTAAGCCTCTTGTATTTGATTTTCCATTTCATTTTTCAGGTTTGGAAAATTTTCTGATATTATTTCATTGAACAAGTTGTTCATGCCTTTGGTTTGTATCTCTGTGCCTTCCTTAATCCCAGTAATTCTTAAATTCGGTCTTTTCATGATATCCCATAATTCTTGGAGGTTCTGTTCATGACTTCTTAACATCTTCTCAGTTTGTTCAAATTTATTTTCAGCATTGAATATTTTGTCTTCACTGTCTGAAATTTTGTCTTCCATGAGGTCTACTCTGTTGGTGATGATTTCTATTGAGTTTTTAATTTGGTTTATCATTTCTTTTATTTCAAGTATTTCTGTTTGTTTGTTTTTTCCCCCAGAATCTCTATCTCTCTATTGAAGTGTTCTTTTGCTTCTTATATTTGCTCTTTTAATTGTCTACTGGAATGGTCTTGCATTGCCTGCCTTTTCTCTCTTATCTCATCTTTTGCTTCACAGATCATTTTAATCATGCAGATTCTAAAGCTCTTTTTTGGTCATTTTACTGCCATGCTGTCATTGAAGTCTATCACAATATAGCATCTTGGTTTGTTAGGGACACTTTCTTCCCCTGTTTTTTCATATTGTTTCTGTATATTTCCCGCTAACAGTGAAGATCAGAGATACTGACATTTGCCTCCTGCAGACTTATTATGACCCTGCAGTTTTCCACTACCTCTCCTTTGAAGGGGAGATCAATACCAGTAGAACCCAATACAGAGAAAATGCAGCCCTGAACCAGATAGCCCCTATAAAGACTTTAACATTTTAAAAATAAACAGGATCAGTTCAATTACTATTTACAATATTTCTAGTAGTGAACAAGAGGATGGGGAAAGTGTGTAGGATATAAGTGAGTAAATAGAGGTACCTGTCAAAGGGCCTCCTGTCTCCTGTAGGTGTCTCAGGAAGGGAGCCACCCTTCCAATGATGATGGCCACACCCTCAGGAATAATTCAAAGTGCCTGCATTAGCCTCCAAAGGAGCTGGGGAGCCCCAGCAAAGGTGTGTTGAGTCAGCACAGAGGCAGGCGCAGTGTCCCTCAGCAGTATGGGGGTAGGCGGGCAGGCAGGCTCAGTGATGCTCCTGACCTCGGTGTGGAGGACAGATGATGGACCCGACCTTGGTTTTGGGGGTGGACTTAGCAACGTCGACCTCAGTGTGGGGGGTGGGCTCAGCACAGACATCCTACCTCGGTGTGTGGGGGCTTGACTATATTTCTTGTGGTGACCTTCCCTGTGGTGAATCTTACAGGAGATCTTAAATATTTCTGTACCTGGATATTTAAATCTTTATCCAGGTTTGGAAAGTTTTTACTTTTTCTCTCTTTCTTTTCTTTTTTCCTTCCTTCCTTCCTTCCTTCCTTCCTTCCTCCCTCCCTTCCTCCCTTCCTTCCTTCCTTCCTTTCTTTCTTTCTTCCATTCTGTGATAATGGGGATTGGCCTCAGGGCTTTGTGTGTATTAGGCAAGTTCCCTAACACTGAACTATACCCCTGTCTCTTAAAATTATTTTTTAACTCTCAAGACAGGGTCTCACTAAATTTTCCAGGCTACCATCAACCTTCGGATCCTCCTGCCTCAGCCTTCTGAGTAGCTGTGATTACAACCATGAGCCACCAAGCTTGGCTTGATATTATTTCTTCTTTTATTTTTAAATGTTTCAATATTTTATCATAGTTACACATGAAAGGTACAGGGTATCTGGTCTTATGCATAGGTCCTTTTTTTTTTTTTTTTTTTGAAACTGCTTTCTCTTTATTTAGACCTTAAGGAGAAAAAAATGAACTTTGGTCACATTTTGCCTTAAAAATATCCAGTTTAACATATTTCTAGATAGATAGGACTAAATGATCAGAGAAATAATCTCATTTGTAAAAATTAGCCAAATTTTATCAAAAACCTAACATACAACGTAATCCAAATTATATAAAGGCTGGGATTATACATTCCAAATGTATGTCAGTTGTATTCCCACCCAACAGGTAACTCATTATGTCCCCATCGTCCTATATAGAAATGAAAACTTGGGACTTCATGGATTAATGTACTTGCTCTCATGTTGTTTTGGTCCAAAAGAGCAGAACTGAATTGGTTAGAGTAAACTAAATAACTAATCTTTTGCCAACAATAATTTAGATTGTGATTGGCAGCAGAAATATCCATGATGAATAATTCTACTTTTACAAAGTATAGTTAAAGAATATTTTTCATGAACACATCACAGTATCAAATTTTTATAAGAGAAAAATATGAAGGAACAAAAACAAAGATGAAATAGCTACCACAAACAAAAGTGTCTTCCCCACAATGCATTTGAAGGGGTAAAAGGTGAGGTTAAAGGGCTGATGATGCTAATATGAAAGGAAGTTGAGTACTGTATTTATTTATTTATTACAACTCTTACTCTTTACAAAATGGTTATAGTCATGCCCATAAAAGTGTAACGAATGGCATTTGAAAGCAAATACTTTGTAATTATTTAAAAGGGCCTTTTAAAAATTATAATACAAAGGTCTGTGCTCTATAAGCAGTCCTCCACTGTGCATTATAACAATAAGGCTTACTTTTAATACAAAGACTAAGTGTTTGGGAGTTATGAACCACTGGATTTAACAAACATCATTTTATAATTGCTTTTTGCATCTTTTTTGTTTTTGGGATCTTCCACTTCATCAGGGTGCTCAGTAGCTTGGAGTTCTTCAGCAGATTCTTCTTTTTCTGACTCTGAATCACTTTCGGAGTCATCTGAACTTTCAGGATCAGGTGAATCATCATCATCATCATCATCCCCAGCCACATCACCTTCTCCATCATGATCTTCTACCTCACTGAAGCCAAGTCCACAATGTCGTCGATATCTTCCTAATAATTTACTGTCCATACTTTGTTGATATTGAGACTCCAGTTCTTCATTAATTTTCTTGTCCTCTTCCCCTGTTCGGAAGTGAGATGTTGATTTATGATCTCCTATGACAAGACGACCAGTATGTTCTTTCTTGCCTGCACCCATAAGTCTCAAGAATTTTTGTTTTCGTTTTTCATTGCCCAAGTCTGCTGCCTCCCAATTGCTAGATCCAAGATCGTCGTCTGGGGAGGCTGAACGCTTCACCCCGTGTGGGTGAGACTCCCTGACAGCGCTCATAGTTGCGCGGATCCCGACGCGAAATGCCCAACACACTCGCGGTTCTCCTCAGCCCGACACCAGCAGCCCGCAACCTGCCACTCCAGAACGCAGAGCCCCTCCCATGCATAGGTCCTTGATTCACTTTTAGTTGACTTTTGTGCAGGCTGAGGGAGAAGAGTTCAATTTTGTTTTCCAATGTATGGATTTCCAGTTTTCCCAGTACTGTAGTTGAATTAGCTATCTTTTCTCCAATGTATGTTTACAGCACCTTTCTTTGGCATGAGATAACTTTATTTTTGTGTGGGCTTGTCTCTGTGCCTTCTATTCTGTTCCATTGGTCTTCATATGTGTTTTGGTGCCAATACCATGAAGTTTTTGTTACTATAGCTCTGTAGTAAAGATTTGGTCTGGTATTGTGATGCCTTCTGCATCACTTTTCTCACTGTGGATTGCTTTGTGTATTCTGGGCCTTTCATTTTTTTTCAAATGAATTTCATGATTACTTTTTCTATTTCTATCAAGAACACCATTGGCATTTTACTAGGGATTGTCTTTTTGTGGTAATATGGTCACTTTGCAAATATATATTCTGCCTCTTAAAGAACATGGTTAAAGAACATGGGAGGTCTTTTCATTTTCTGAGGTCTTCAATGCCTTTCTTTGCTGTTTCATAGTTTTCATTGAAGAGGCCCTTTACCTCTTTTATTAGATTGATTCCAGAGTGTTTTTTTTTTATTTGGGGCTAATGTGAAGGGAATAGTTCTCCTGATTCCTCTTTCAGTTGATGTCATTGGCATATGGGAGTGTGATCTTTTGGTGTTGATTTAATATCCTGATGCTTTTCTGAATTCATTTATGAGTTCCAGAAACATTCCAGTAGAGTTTTTTGGGCTTCTAAATATAAATATAGAATCATGTCATTGGCAAATAGTGATAATTTGAATTGTTTTCCTATTCATAACCCTTTAGTTTCATTCTTTTGTCTGATTGCTCTGGCCAGAGTTTCCAGGACTATGTTGAAGAGGAGTGGTGAAAGAATTTAGCTCTCTCTTGTTCCAGTTTTTAGAAGACATTCTTTCAATTTTTCTCCATTTAGAATAATTTTAGCCTTTGATTTAGCATACATACCTTTTACAATGTTAGGGTATATTCCTACTATCTCTAGTTTTTCTATTGTTTTGAACATTAATGGATGCTTTATTTTGTTCATTGCTGTTTCTGTATCTATTGAGATAATCATGTGAATCTTATCTTTAAGGCTATTGATATGGTGAGTTACATTTATTGATTTCCACATGTTGAATCAACCTTGAATCTCTGGGATGAACCCTGCTTTATCATGGTGTACTCTGTTTTTATAATGTTTTTGTAAGCTATCTGCCAGTATTTTATTAAGAAATTTTGCATCTGTGTTCATCAGGGATATTGGTCTGAAGTTTTCTTTCTTTGGTATGTCTGTCTGGTTTTGGTATCAGGTGATACTAGCATCAAAGAATGAATTTGGGAGAGTTCCCTCCTTTTCCATTTTATGAAATACTTTAAGGAGTATTGGTGTAAGTTCTTCTTTGAAGGTGTGGTAGAAATCAGTGAGAATTCTTCTGGTCCTGGGCTTTATTTTATTAGCAGGCTTCTGATAGCATGTTCACTTTCATTGCTTGGAATTATCTGTTTGAATTTTCTATAAAATCTCTATGAATTTTCTATGGAATTTCTATGAAGATTCAATTTGTTCAATTTGGGTAGATTATATATCTAGAAATTTTTCAATGTCTTCAAGATATTCTATTTTATTAGAGTATAAATTTTCAAAGTTGTTTTTGATTATTGTATGTATTTCAGTAGTGTCCATTATTTTTTAAATTTTTAAATTTTTACAGACTGCTTTTTATTCATTGTACACAAATAGGGTACATTTTTTTTTCTGTGGTTGTGTGCGATGTAGATTCATATCATTTGCATAATCATACACGTACATAAGGTAATGATGTCTGTCTCATTCAACTATTTTTCACACCCTGCCCCGTCCTCCCTCTCATTTTTCTCTATGTAATCTAAAGTTACTCCATTCTTCTCTCACCTCCCACCCCCCATTTTATATCATCATCATCTAGTGTCCATTATAATATTTCCTTTTTCACCAGGAAGTTTAGTAATTTGAGTTTTCTCTTCCTGTTCATTAACTTGACTCATGGTTTGTCAATTTTATTCATTCTTTCAAAAAACCAAAATTTTTTTCATGAATTTTTTTGTTTCAACTTCATCGATTTTATCACTGATATTAATTTTATCCTGTCTTCTCCTGCTTTTGGTGTTGATTTGCTTATCTTTTACTAGCATTTTGAGATGTAACATAAAGTTATTTATTTGTTGACTTTCTATTCTTTTAATGAATGAAGTCAATGCAATGAACTTCCCTCTTAGCACTGCCTTCATAGTGTCCCAGAGATTTTGATATGTTTTACCATTATTCTCATTTACTTATAAGTACTTTTTATTTCATCTCTGATTTCTTCTGCTCTCCATTGGTCACTCAATAGCATGTTGTTTAGTCTCCCACTGTTAGAATTACTTCTATTTTTTATTTCATCATTGATTTCTAATTTCATTCCATTTGGATTAGATAGAGTGCTGTTATAGATTCTCTATTTTTTTTGTATTTGCTAAAATTTGCTTTGAGGACTAAGATATAGTCCATTTTAGAGCAGGATCTGTGTGCTGTTTAGAAGAAAGTGTATTCAATCATTGACAGATGAAATAGTCTACATATGTCTGTTAAGTCTAAATTATTCATTGTACTTTTTAGTTCTGTAGCTCAGTTTTTGTTAGGAGATCTATTCAGTGGTGAGAGAGTTGAGTTAAAGTCACTCAGTATTATTGTGTTGTGGTCTATTTGCTTTTTAAAATTTAGAATGGTTTGTTTGATGTGCATAGAAGCTCCACTGTTTGGTGCATAAATATTTAAGATTGCCATGTTCTTGATGTATAAGTCCCTTAAGCAGTATGAGATGACCTTCTTTGTTACTTTTTTGATTTGAAGCCCACCTTATCAGATAGGAGGTAGAAACCTCATTTGTTGACAAGATCCATGTTAATGATTTTTTTTCCATACTTTTACCTTCCATCAGTGGATGTCTTTGCCTATGAGGTGAGTTTCCTCAAGACAGCATATTGTTTGGTATGGTTTTTTATACAATCTGCAGTCTATGTCATCTGATTAAGGAGGATAGTACATTTATGTGCAATGTTATTATTGAGAAATGATTTCATTCCCTGACATTTTATTTCTGCTTTTTAGTGTGAATTAGGTTCTCCTTTGATTGACTATTCTTCTAGTGTAGTTCCTCCATTTGCTGTTTTTCACACTTATTTCTTATTTCTTCTTCATGAAATGTCTTATGAGTATGTTTTGTAGTGAAGGCCTTTTGGTTGGCAATTCTTTTAACTTTTTTCATGTAAAACTTTCATTCCTTTATCAATTCTGAAGTTTAATTTTGCTAGGTATATTATTCTTGGCTGATGTCCACTCTCTTTCAAAGATTTTTATACCTTATTCCAATACCTCCTAGCTTTGAGAGTCTGGGTTGAGACAGCAGTTGAGATCCAGCTTTGTTTCCCTCTAAATATTCCATGTAATATTCCTCTGGCAGTCTTTAAATTATTCTGTATGTTAGGCATTTTTTATAATAATGTGTCTTGCTGTAATTTTTGTGTTTGTAGTCCTGTATGCACATATATTTGATTTTCCATTTCATTCTTTAGATTTGAGAAAATATCAGTCATTATTTTATTGGAAAAATTGTGCATTCCTTTGGTTTGCATTTCAAAGCCTTCATCTATTCTGATAAATCTTAAATTTGGTCTTTTCAGGTTATACTATATTTCTTGGAATTTCTGTTCATGGTTTTTCAATATCTTTTCTTCACAGTCAAATATATTTTCAAGATTATGTATTTTGTCTTCTTTGCCTGAAACTCAATATTTCAAATGATCTATTCTGTTGGTGATGTATTTCATTGAATTTTTAAATTATTTTTATTGTAAACAAATAGGATACATGTTGTTTCTCAGTTTGTACATGGTGTAAAGGCATACCATTGTGTAATCATAAATTTACATAGGGTAATGTTGTATGATTCATTCTGTTATTTTTTTCCCTTCCCTCTCACAACTCCCACCCCTCTTTTCCCTCTATACAGTCCTTTTCTTCCTCCATTCTTGCCACCCTCCCTAACCCTAACTCTAACCCTAACACTAACCCCTCCCACCCCCCATTATGTGTCATCATCCACTTATTAGCGATATCATTTGTCCTTTGGTTTTTTGAGATTGGCTTATCTCACTTAGCATGATATTCTCCAATTTCATCCATTTGCCTGCAAATGCCATAATTTTATCATTCTTTATGGCAGAGTAATATTCCATTGTATATATATACCACAGTTTCTTTATCCATTCATCAATTGAAGGACATCTAGGTTGTTGCTTCCACAATCTGGCTATTGTGAACTGAGCAGCTATGAACATTGATGTGGCTGTATCTCCATAATATGCTGATTTTAAGTCCTTTGTGTAAAGGCCAAGGAGTGGGATAGCTGGGTCAAATGGTGGTTCCATTCCAAGTTTTATAAGGAGTCTCCACACTGCTTTCCAGAGTGGCTGCACTAATTTGCAGCCCCACCAGCAATGTATGAGTGTACCTTTCTCCCCACATCCTCGCCAACACCTGTTGTTGCTTGTATTCTTGATAATCGCCATTCTAATTGGGGTGAGATGGAATCTTAGTGTAGTTTTGATTTGCATTTCTCTTATTACTAGAGATGTTGAACATTTTTCCATATGTTTGTTGATTGCTTGTAGATCTTCTTCTGTGAAGTGTCTATTCATTTCCTTAGCCCATTTGTCGATTGGATTATTTGCATTCTTGGTGTAGAGTTTTTTGAGTTCTTTATAGATTCTGGAGATTAGTGCTCTATCTGAAGTATGATTGGCAAAGATTTTCTCCCACTCTGTAGGCTCTTTCTTGCACATTGCTGATAGTTTCCTTTGCTGAGAGAAAGCTTTTTAGTTTGAATCTATCCCAGTTATTGATTCTTGCTTTTATATCTTGTGCTTTGGGAGTCCTGTTGAGGAAGTCTGGTCCTAAGCCGACATGTTGAAGATCTGGACCTACTTTTTCTTCTATAAGATGCAAGGTCTCTGGTCTGATTCTGAGGTCCTTAATCCATTTTGAGTTTAGTTTCGTGCATGGTGAGAGATATGGCTTTAGTTTCATTCTGTTGCATATGAATTTCCAATTCTCCCAGCACCATTTGATGAAGAGGCTATCTTTTCTCCATTGCATATTTTTGGAACCCTTTGTCTAGTATGAGAAAATTGTATTTATTTGGGTTTGTGTCCGTGTCCTCTATTCTGTACCATTGATCCACCTTTCTATTTTGGTACCAATACCATGCCATTTTTGTTACTATTGCTTTGTAGTAGAGTTGAAGATCTGGTATTGCGATACCCCCTGCTTCACTCTTTCTGCCAAGGATTGCTTTAGCTATTCTGGGTTTTTTATTCTTCCAGATGAATTTCATAATTGCTTGCTCTATTTCTGTAAGGTACATCATTGGAATTTTAATTGGAATTGCATTGAATCTGTATAGCACTTTTGGTAGTATGGCCATTTTGACAATATTAATTCTTCCTATCCAAGAACATGGGAGATCTTCCCATCTTCTAAGGTTTTCTTTAATTTCTTTCTTTAGTGTTCTGTAGTTCTCATTGTAGAGGTCTTTCACCTCTTTTGTGAGATTGATTCCCAAGTATTTTATTTTTTTCTATGCTATTGTGAATGGGGTAGTTTTCCTAATTTCTCTTTCTGAAGATTTATCACTTATGTATAAAAATGCATTAGATTTATGTGCATTGATCTTATATCCCACTACTTTACTGAATTCGCTTATGAGATCTAAAAGTTTTGTAGTGGAATTTCCTGGTTCCTCTAAGTATATAATCACATCATCAGCAAATAGGGATAGTTTGAGTTCTTCTTTTCTATTCGTATCCCTTTAAATTCTTTGGTGTGTCTAATTGCTCTGGCTAGAGTTTCAAGGATGAAATTAAAAAGAATGGGTGAAAGAGGACATCCCTGCCTTGTTCCAGTTTTTAGGGGGAATGCTTTCAGTTTTTCAACATTCAGAATGATATTAGCCATGGGCTTATCATAGATGACCTTTACAATGTTAAGGAATGTTCCCACTATCCCTATTTTTTCTAGTGTTTTGAGCATGAAGGGGTGCTGTATTTTATCAAATGCTTTTTCTGCATCTATTGAATTAATCATGTGATTCTTGACTTTAAGTCTATTGATATGGTGAATGACATTTATTGATTTCCTGATGTTGAATCAACCTTGCATCCCTGGGATGAAACCCACTTGATCATGGTGCACTATGTTTTTAATATGTTTTTGTATACGATTTGCTAAAATTTTGTTGAGAATTTTTGTGTCGATGTTCATTAAGGATATTGGTCTGAAATTTTCTTTCCTCGATGTGTCTCTGTCTGGTGTAGGTATCAGGGTAATATTGGCTTCATAGAATGAGTTTGGGAGGGTTCCCTCCTCTTCTATTTTATGGAATACTTGAGAAGTATTGGAAAGAGCTCTTCTTTAAAGGTTTTGTAGAACTCGGCTGAGAACCCATCTGGTCCTGGACTTTTCTTTGTTGGTAGGCTTTTGTTGACTTCTTCTATTTCATTACTTGAAATTGGTCTATTTAAATTGTGTATGTCCTCCTCGTTCAGTTTAGGCAATTCATATGTCTCTAGAAACCTGTTGATGTGTTTGAAGTTTTCTATTTTGTTGGAGTATAGATTTTCAAAATAGCTTCTAATTATGTTTTGTATTTCAGTCGTGTCTGTTGTGATATTTTCTTGTTCATTCCGAATTTTAGTGATTTGGGTTTTCTCTCATCTTCTCTTTGTTAGTGTGGCTAAAGGTTTATCAATTTTGTTTACTTTTTCGAAGAACAAACTATTTTGTCAATTTTTTGTATTGTTTCTTTCGTTTCAATTTCGTTGATTTCAGCTCTGAGTTTAACTATTTCCTGTCTTCTACTACTTTTGGTGTTGGTCTGTTCTTCTTTTTCTAGGGCTTTGAGCTGTAGTGTTAGGTCGTTTATTTTTTGAGTTTTACTTCTTTTATTAAATGCACCCCATTAAATAAATCTTCCTCTAGGTACTGCTTTGATAGTGTCACAGAGATTTTGATATGATGTTTCTTTGTTCTCGTTTACCTCTAAGAATTTTTTAATTTCCTTCCTAATATCTTCTGTTATCCATTCATCATATAATAGCATATTGTTTAATCTCCAGGTGTTGGAGTAGTTTCTGTTTTTTACTCTTTCTTTTCTTTCTAACTTCAATCCATTATGATCTGATAGAATACAAGGTAGTGTCTCTATGTTCTTGTATTTGCTAACTTTAGCTTTGTGGCATAATATATGGTCTATTTTAGAGAGGCTTCCATGTGCTGCTGAGAAGAATGTGTATTCACTCTTGGTTGGATGGTATATTCTATAAATGTCTGTTAAGTCTAAATTATTGATTGTGTTATTGAGATCTATGATTTCTTTGATCAATTTTTGTCTGGAAGATCTGTCCAGTGGTGAGAGAGGCATGTTAAAATCACCTAGTATTAGTGTGTTAAGGTCTATTTGGTTTCTAAAGTTGAGAAGGATTTGTTTGACATACATGGATGAGCCACTGTTTGGGGCATAGATGTTTATGATTGTTATATCTTGCTGATTTTTGCTTCCCTTAAGCAATATGAAATGTCCTTCTTTATCCCTTCTGACTAACTTTGACTTGAAGTCCACATTATCTGAAATGAGGATGGATACTCCAGCTTTTTTGCTGAGTCCATGTGCATGGTATGTTTTTCCCCATCCTTTCACCTTTAATCCATGGGTATCTCTTTCTATGAGGTGAATCTCTTGCAGGCAACATATTGTTGGATCTTTCTTTTTTATCCAATCTGCCAGTTTATGTCTTTTGATTGATGAATTCAGGCCGTTAACATTCAGGGTTATTATTGAGATATGATTTGTATTCCCTGTCATTTGGTTCATTTTTAAAATTTTATTTATTTATTTATTTATTTATTTATTTATTTATTTATTTATTTGACACACCTTGGTGCCTCCTTTATTTGACAGTTCCTTTGGGATAAATCCTCCGTTTGCTGATTTGCTTCTTTGTGTTTTATCTCTTCCTCATGGTATATTTTGCTGAGAATGTTCTGTAATGCTGGCTTTCTTTTTGTAAATTCTTTTAGCTTTTGTTTATCATGGAATGATTTTATTTCATCGTCAAATTTGAAGGCAAGTTTTGCTGGGTATAAGATTCTTGGTTGGCATCCATTTTCTTTCAGAGCTTGAAAAATGTTGTTCCAGGCCTTTCTAGCTTTTAGGGTCTGGATTGAAAAATCTTCTGATATCCGTATTGGTTTCCCCCTGAATGTAATTTGGTTCTTTTCTTTCACAGTCTTTAAAGTTCTGCCTTTATTTTGTATGTTATGTATTTTCATTATAATGTGCCTTGGTGTGGGTCTGTTGTAATTTTGTGTTTTTGGAGTCCTTTAAGCCTCTTGGACTTGATTTTCCATTTCATTCTTCAGATTTGGGAAATTTTCTGATATTATTTCATTGAATAGATTGTTCATTCCTTTGGTTTGTTTCTCTAAGCCTTCCTCAATCCCAATAATTCTCAAATTTGGCTTTTTCATGATATCCCATAGTTTTTGCAGATTCTGTTCATGATTTCTTACCATCTTCTCTGTTTGTTCAACTTTGTTTTCAAGGTTAAATATTTTGTGTTCAATATCTGAAGTTCTGTCTTCCAGGTGTTCCATCCTATTGGTTATGCTTTCTATGGAGTTGTTAATTTGATTTATTGTTTCCTTCATTTGAAGGATTTCTGTTTGGTTTTTTTTTTCAATATCTCTAACTCTTTATTGAAATGATCTTTTGCTTCCTGTATTTGCTCTTTTAACTGTCGATTGGTGCTATCATTCAATGCCTGCATTTGCTCTTTCATCTCATCGTTTGCTTCCCTGATCATTTTAATTATGTACATTCTGAACTCCCTTTCTGTCATTTCTTCTGCCATGCTGCCGTTGGATTCTATTGATGTAACATCTAGATTTGTTTGGGGCATTTTCTTCCCTTGTTTTCTCATATTGTTCAGGAATCAGTGGGTCATTAAGATATTTCAGATTTCCTCTATTGACTTATAATGTCCCTGAAGATTTCTAGTATATCCCCTCTTATCCTTCAGTAGCCTGAAGTCTTGGCGGAAGTGATAATGCGGTGCTCCACAAGGAAGCTGCCTCTCTAGGGTTGGTGACCCTCAGGTGGCGTATATTCCCTGCTAGTGGGCAGAGGTGCCTCCACTTGTTGACTTATGGTCATCCAAAGGCATACTAGGCTGCGGACTGAGACAAGGCCTGTTTTTTCCTGTGTCTGTAGTTTTACATCCTTGTGGGAAAACCTCACCTGGCGGGGAAGACTCACCCGGTTGGGAGGTCTCGCTGGTCAGTTCCCCTCCTAGAGGTTCCCCTCAATCTACAACTACCACCTGGGCTGGACTGTGTTCCTCTGCAACATTCCCAGGGGCCCGGATCTACCTCCTGGGCCTAGGAGCCTCACCCTTCACAGATGAGTCTCCTTAGGCTGCCACTCCTCAGAGGATCTGCCCGCAGTCCTGGAACCTTTGCTCCGCCCCTAGGCGTGTCTCTGGGCGGCTCTTTCACCAAGAAGCCAGTCCTGGGACCCTGCTCTGCACCTATTCGCCCGGCTATGCGGCCTGTCCTCTGAGTCGCCACCAGGAGACCCGTACAACAGCTCCCAGACCCAGAGACCCGCCACACATCTCTTCCTCCGGACAGCCACCCAGTTTCTGACACAGTCACTAGGAGTCCAAGCAACTCACTTCTCCTCTCCTCCTCCCGCCACCCGCTCGTAGCCCTATGCAGTCACTCCAAGTCCAAATGACCCGCCCTGTTCCTCCTCCTCCTCTGGGGGTACCCCTCCGGGTATTCAGGAGTGGTGGCTCGTAGACCAAGCAACCCACTGCACTCCTCCTCCAGGCAGGCCACCGGTGTTCAAGGAGCAGTCACTTTGAGTCCAAACAACTCACCACTCGCCTCTGCTTCAGGCAACCACCAGTGGCTCTGATGCAGTCACTCCTAGACGAAGCGATCCACCGCACTTCTCCTCTTCCTCTGGTCAGCCCCCCGGTGTTCAGAAGTGGTCGCTCTGAGTCCAAACAGCTTGCCACGCAGCTCCTCCTCTGGCAACTGCCTGTAGCTCTGATGCAGTGACTCCTAGACCAAGCGACCCACTGCGCTTCTCCTCTTCCTCTGGGCAGCTCCCTGGTGTTGAGAAGTGATCGCTCTGAGTCCAAACAGCTCACCACGCAGCTCCTCCTCAGGCAACTGCCCAGAGCCCCAGTGGTTGCTGTGAGTCCAAGCGCTGTGCTGAGCCACCTCCTCTACGATGATCCCAGTTGTCCGTGTTTACCGCTCCAGCGGGGGGAGGGGCATCTTGCCACGCAACTCTACTTCACAAAGTTCCCTGCGTTCTGGAGCTACCGCCCCATCCGGGATGCCTCCCCAATGGGAGAGACTCACCCGGCAGCTTTGAGTTGGTCCCAAGTCTCTCCCTATCTCCTCTTTTGAATCCTGCGTCCTGGAGCAACATGAAATGCAGTTGCCCTCTAGTCCGCCATCTTGAAAAACCCCTTCATTGAATTTTTAATTAGGTTTTTGGATTTCCCCAATGTGAGGGTTTCTGCAACTCTTTGTTGAGGTGATCTTTCACTTGTTTTATGTTCTCTCTGATTTCAATTCTTACATTGTCTTTTAACATACAGATCAGTTTAACTATGTACATTTTAAATTCCTTCTCTGACATTTCTTGCACTGTGGTATCATTGGATTCAATTTTTGGAGTTTTTATTTCTTTGGACAATTTGTTCTCCCCCTTCCCTTTTTAATGTTGTTTTTGTGTCTACTCATCTAACTCCATGGGTCTGAGGTAGTAGAACTTTTACCCTGTGGACTTAAAGTGTCCCTGAACATTTCTAGTACCTCACCAGACAAGTAATAACAACAACTAATGTAAACAATACACAACATTAAACTTAATAGTTCCTCCTATGTAAGCTACAATGTTAACTGACTCAATAAACAGAAATGATATGATCATTTATTGCCTAAAATAACGACAGTAAGTTTGCAAAAAGGTGTACAATATCAAATGGTGGACAGGGAGAGAACAGAAGAGATATAGAATGTGATGATTTGGAGAAAGAAGGAGAGGAGACAGAAGTAAATAATGAAAGGAAGAGTGGAAGAGAGAACAATAGAGATGGGTTGTTAGCAGAGAACAAATGAGAGAAAGTGAATCAAGAGAAATGGAGGAGAGGAAGAACGTATATATAAAGTAAAGATATAAAAAATTAAAAATAAAATAAAAGAATACAAAATAAAACTGAAATATACTAATCAAATATCTAGTATTCAAAAAACTGCTAAAAATGAGAAAAAATACAAATATGAATATATTTAAGGTTTGTGAACCATGATTGTTATAATTAAGAATGTGCTGCCTTTCTATTTTGTTCAGGTGGTACCCCGACATGACTCAGGCCTCCTAATAATGCTAGTTTCTTTAATTTCCTTATTCCACCACTCTGCTAGGGAGAGAGAATTCTGGGTGGTGCCTCTGGATGTGGCAGCAGCTGTGGTATAATGTATCTTTTTTATTATATTATATCCAATATCCTGAGTCCCTAATCTGTTTTGAAAGTCCAGTATTAAATTCCAGTAGAGTCCTCCCACCAACTTTTTTGTGCTCACCCACTCCCATGACCTGCACAGGCAAAGTGTAAAGATTGGTGAGGGTCAATGGGGGATTGAGAAAGACAGACAAACCTTTGCAAAAAGAAACCTAGGACCAGGTGGAAAAGTGACCTCTAATGGAGGAGGAATGACCCAGACCTAGCACAGCATGTTCATTATGTAGGTTTTATCACCAAAAGGTTATTTGAGGGAAAGTTTCTGCAAAACAGACAGGTTTGAAAGTCACAGCACTTGCAAAACATTGTGGTTATCTTGTTATGCTCAGAATTCTCTATCCCCAGCATGTGGTGTCTGAGCTCAAGTTCAAGACTGATATGGTTCCAGATCTTTGCATAGAACTTCCTTGGGCAGGGCATTACCATAGCTCTTGGGCAATCTTGTCCTGCAATTTTGCACAAAATTTTCCCCTGGCAAAGCACAGCCACAGCTCTGAGACAAAGACCATTGTTCAAGTCACTGCTCTCTACATATCTCACTTTTTTATTTTAAAAATATAACCAATGTATGTCTACTCTGAAGTGCTAGATCCAGGATCAGATGACTGCTGACTTCAAGAAAACACAGAATTAAGAGTAAGGAAATAAGTCCTAAAAGATGACATCCAGTATGTCTTACTATATTCCAAGGATTGAAACCATTCAGGTCATCCAATAGCTTTTCTGCAAACTGGCAGGAGATAACATGGGAATCCAGCTTTTTTGAAAAATTTGTATGTAATGGCCTGTTTGAAAAGATCTAAACTAATGATCTATAATTCCAAATAGATTCCTAATAGATGCATCTTTATCTGTTTTCAATCCAATTGGAAGATATTGTATGGGACAGGTGTTACACACATAAACTGATAAGTGATATGTCAATGTAATTGTTGCCTGACCTTTGGCTTTATATGATCACCCAAGCCCACTGGAGTAGACTCTAAGACATTCAACTTAGCTTCAAGATTATTATCAATAACCTTGTGATCTCAAAGGGCTCATGAAGAATTTTTTGCCAAAGCATTGGTGATGGGGATTGCTATTTACCCATTTCCTTAGTTTTATTAATCTGCTACCTGTTTTTTGTTCCATTCTCATTCCCTCTGTTTAATTGAAAGAACCCTTACTGCTGTATGGCAAAAGGAACAGTGACTGCTCAGGTTGCTTCAGGATGAGAATGGGTGATGTGGGGCTAACAGTTTGGGTTTCCCTTATCAGAATGTTTTGGGTCAGATGAGAGGAGTCCATGATAAAAGTTTGGTTCAGAAAGAACAGTCTGTAAAATCATCTGAGATTTGTCACTTGTGTAAGATGTCTCTGCCTCATGTAGGAAATGGAGCTACCATAATGTATGGTTGAATATGAGTAATAACTTGCTGTGGGTTGGAAGGGTTGGAACATTGCAACCATAGAGAGCTTTTAAACACCTGTTTATTATTGCCTCCTATGCCCAAACTGGGGTCGCCCTTTGTAAAGGCCATGCACAAGACCACATTGACAGGAGTATAACTGTAGTATCAGTACCAGTGTCTAATAACCCAGTGATTGACTGTTCACTTAAACAAAGGGTTAATTTTGGCCTGTTTTCAGTAACAGGTAAACATGATCCAATAATATTGGAACCCAAATCCTGTATTCCCTTTTTCATTTAGGGGTTGCTGAGCAGTAATATAAGGAATGACAATTAATTGAGCTATGGAGGATCCTTTGGGGGAGATTTAAGGGCATTTGAGACCAAATTTGAATGTGCATTACTCAAGTTAATCAGAATCAATTAATCCAGGAATTATACATTTTCCTTCTTTAGCACTGTGGGAGTGGGGCAAAATTAAACCAAAGTTATCTTTGGGTAGAGGTCCTTGAATTTGAGTAGCAATTTTACAGACTTCCCCAGGAAGATGTATTTGAGCATCTTCAGTAGTAATCAAATCTACCCCTGCACTCCCTCTAGTGGCATTAAAGGATTTGTGGAAGGACCTTCTGTTTGAATTGAAAACATTTTTGAAGGCAACATTCTCCTTTGACCCTGGGTTGGAAGGTGACCCATAATTGGGTTTCCTGACATGTCTGTTTTAGATCTGCATTGATTAACCCAATGAAATCCTTTACAACAGTTTGGACATTTCTGATTGGGTTATTTTTGTGGCCCTTTTTTAAAATCTTACAATCCTTTTGAAAATAGTCAGGTTTTTTGTAATTGTTTATCAGACTTCTAGAGCAGCAGCAAGTAAAGCAACTTTATGAGTTTCAGTCCCAGTATTCTGACATGCCTTTATTAAATCAGAAAACACAATATCCACTTTATGGTAAATAGATTTCATCATTTCCTTACAATCTTGGTTGGCATTTTCATAAGCCAATTGTTTGGTCAGAATATTGGCAGCCTCCAAATTGTCTACTTGTCTTTCAATAGCTTTAGTCAATAGGTTAAGAAAATTAATGAAAGGCTCCCCTTAGGTTTGTCAAATTACAGCAAAGAACATGGAATGATCTTGAGTGTCTGGGATCTTTCTCCATGTTTTACAAACTAAGGTTCTAATCTGGGCAATAGTGGCTGCAGGCAACTGAGCTTGTTGTTGTAATGTCCATCTTTGACCCACACTAAATGAGTCATCATAATCAATATTAACATTTCCCTGAGCATTATCCTCAGCTTGAACACAGGCTAAATTAGAGTACTCTTGTAGAAACTCTGTATTTTGGGCAGGAGAAGTAACCATTTTTACCAATGCTTTCCAATTACTGGGAACAAAAGCATAACCCATACCTGATCCCTCTATCATATTAAGAGTGAAATTACTATCAATTCCACTGTATTCTTAATTCTTTAAAGAAAGGAAAAGGCAATTGTTTATATTCTGACTGATTAGCATTATTTAATCTAATGGGGCAGACAGCCAAGGTATGAGTTTCTCCCTCTGCAGCTGCATGCCTGAGATATTCAGACAAACAAGAGTGAACTGGGGGAGGAAAAGGAGGATGGGGGAGTAGTCAGAATGCAAGGAGAGGGCTGAGAAAAACTTCAGCCTTAGAGTCTACTGGAGAAATTTGTGTCTCTGTCAAGGCTATTTTTGAGATAGCATCTCAACACAAATTCCAAGCATGTAACACAGGTATAGGAGCCCACAGCTCCTCATGCAATTTTTTACCTATATCTTCCCAATCTTGGGTCTTAAGGACCCAATCTCTGGACATCATGGATAGCAAAAATCTATTTCAGACAGAGAAGCAGCAAGATCAGCATTACTTACAGTATGTTAAACCTTACAAAACAAATAAGAAAGTTCACCCTGATGATGACATTGAGCATCAGATAGGGAATTTCCCATAACTTACCAGTGGGATAGGTACCAGCTGATGAAAGATGTGTGTCAAAGCCCATTCCAGGCAGTAATCTATCCCCTTCTCCTATCAACATGTCCAGAAGGGTCCCTGCTCAGGGTGCCAGCTGTCAAGGATAATTGCAGTCAAGTTATAAAGGTTAAGGGGAGAGCAATAAAGAAGCAAGCACACATGATTATGAACATCAAGAAGTGGCTCTTGTGGGAAAGCCAGTTCTGTTTTATTGTCTATTCCAGGGTCATATCAAGTTACATTAGTTTACATGGTGCATTTAGCTTTATGCATTTGCAGATCATATAACTTGCTTCTCAGAGTCCACTAGTACCAAATGTTTTTATAATAAGATAATGTCTCCAGGTCTCAAGGACAGAGGAGTTGTAGAGTGTTTCTAAGCCATTCAAACAGGCCCATTGTCCTTAGGAACTTGCTGAGCTTGAAGTCTTTGCTTGTCTGTGCATTGACTGGCCTGAAACCTCCATATCCCTTTACAATGACCCTCCTCCTCGCAGAATGTGCACTGGTTCACTTTCTATTCTCCAGGTTCTCATTGATTCCCCCAATCAGGAAGCCATATGGTCCAGAGTTGCAAAACCCTTAGGGAAGTCCCTTCTTCTGTGGGTTTGAGGTAACTCAGAGTGCAAGAGCTAAATATTGGCTACTTATTTCTTGGCCCTTTTACTTCCTTAACTTTAGTCTCCAAGTTTTGTTTGTGAACATCTAGCAAGCCAGATTCACCAGTCTTAAACCAGAAGTACTGAGGTTTTTCTTTAATGTCTGTAACTTTACAGTTATTTACTCCTTCCATTTAATTGGGGTAAGTATTAGTACTGGATGTTCTCCTTACCCCTGTCTGTCCTCTAGGTGATGATAGCTTATTATTTCAAATTAACTCAGATTGTTATATTAGAAGTTGTACTTCTGCAAGGCATTATCAGAAAATAGTTGTATACTTTACAAGGAAAATGCAAAATGAAATTACTGAGAATAAAAACATTGAATTTGTATAATAGCTATGAACCAAGAAACATAATTTTTAAAATCCCAAACTTTGCTTAGTTATATATTATATCCTGTGTTTATTTTGAGATCCCAGTAATCTTTACAACAACAAAAATCTTCATGCAAATTTATTTGTAGCTTACTTTGGAGCCATTCTACCATGGAGTCATGTGAGAGGTAGAGTCCTGACTCAGATGAGGCAGGGCTCTTGATAAACCTTAGGTAAAGTGTTTTATTTCTGAAGTTGACTTTTGCCTTTTCTTAAATATTTTAATATTTAATATCTTAATATTTTACAAAGCTCTCATATATTGTTTCCTGATGCAATATGAATATCAGTTAATACCACACAACATTACATCTGAAACATGAATCAAAATCCTAAGAGAGTTCTTAATCACTTTTTGTGGGAAAGTGGCAAAATATTTTCATGCTCCACATTGTCAACCCTTAAATATACCAGGTTTTCCTTATTACCTTTCAAATATACTTTTAAATTTCCATCCCAGTGTAAAGACTAAAAAAATTTCTATACATATCACTTATTTTATTTTATTGTAAACAAATGGGATACATGTTGTTTCTCTGTTTGTACATGGAGTCAATGCATACCATTTGTGTAATCATAAATTTACATAGGGTAATGTTGTTTGATTCATTCTGTTATTTTATCCCTCCCCCACCACTCCCACCCCTCTTTTCCCTCTATAGAGTCCTTCCATCTTCCATTCTTGCCCCCTCCCTAACCCTATCTCTAACCCTAACACTAACCCCTCCCACTCCCCCATTATATGTCATCATCCACTTATCAGCAAGATCATTTGTCCTTTAGTTTTTTGAGATTGGCTTATCTCACTTAGCATGATATTCTCCAATTTCATCCATTTGCCTGCAAGTGCCATAATTTTATCATTCTTTATGGCTAAGTAATATTCCATATGTGTATATATATATATATATATATATATATATATATATATATATATATATCACAGTTTCTTTATCCATTCATCAATTGAAGGACATCTAGGTTGGTTCCACAATCTGGCTAATGTGAATTGAGTAGCAGAATATGAACATTGATGTGACTGTATCTCTGAAGTATGCTGATGTTAAGTCCTTTGGGTATAGGCCAAGGAGTGGGGATAGTTGGGTCAAATAGTGGTTCCAGTCCAAGTTTTCTAAAGATTCTCCACACTGCTTTCCAGAGTGGCTGCACAAATTTGCAACCCCACCAGCAATGTATGAGTGTACCTTTCTCCCCACATCCTCGTCAACACCTGTTGTTGCTTGTGTTCTTGATAATCGCCATTCTAATTGGGGTGAGATGGGATCTTAGTGTATTTTTGATTTGCATTTCTCTTAGTAATAAGGATGGTGAACATTTTATCATATGTTTGTTGATTGTTTGTAGATCTTCTTCTGTGAAGCATCTGTTCATTTTCTTAGCCCATTTGTTGATTGGGTTATTTGCATTCTTGGTGTAGAGTTTTTTGAGTTCTTTATAGATTCTGGAGATTAGTGCTCTATCTGAAGTATGATTGGCAAAGATTTTCTCCCACTCTGTAGGCTTTTTCTTCACATTGCTGATAGTTTCCTTTGCTGAGAGAAATCTTTTTAGTTTGAATCTATCCCAGTTGTTGATTCTTGCTTTTATTTCTTGTGCTATGGGAGTCCTGTTGAGGAAGTCTGGTCCTAAGCCGACATGCTGAAGATCTGGACCTACTTTTTCTTCTATAATCTGCAGGGTCTCTGGTCTGATTCTGAGGTCCTTAACCCATTTTGAGTTTAGTTTCGTGCACGGTGAGAGATAAGGGTTTAGTTTCATTCTGTTGCATATGGATTTTCAATTCTCCCAGCACCATTTGTTGAAGAGGCTATCTTTTCTCCATTGCATATTTTTGGCCCCTTTGTCTAGTATGAGAAAATTGTATTTATTTGGGTTTGTGTCCATGTCCTCAATTCTGTACTATTGATCTACCTTTCTATTTTGGTACCAATACCATGCCATTTTTGTTACTATTGCTTTGTAGTAGAGTTGAAGATCTGGTATTGCGATACCCCCTGCTTCACTCTTTCTGCTAAGGATTGCTTTAGCTATTCTGGGTTTCTTATTCTTCCAGATGAATTTCATAATTTCTTGCTCTATTTCTGTAAGGTACGTCATTGGGATTTTAATTGGAATTGCATTGAATCTGTATAGCGCTTTTGGTAGTATGGCCATTTTGACAATATAAAGTGTTCCTATCCAGGAACATGGGAGATCCTTCCATCTTCTAACGTTTTCTTTAATTTCTTTCTTTAGTGTTCTGTAGTTCTCACTGTAGAGGTCTTTCACCTCTTTTGTGAGATTGATTCCCAAGTATTTTATTTTTTTCGAGGCTATTATGAATGGGGTAGTTCTCCTAATTATTCTTTCCAAAGATTTATCACTTATGTATAAAAATGCCTTAGATTTATGTGCATTGATCTTATATCCCGCTACTTTACTGAATTCACTTATGAGTTCTAAAAGTTTTCTGGTGGAATTTCCTGGTTCCTCTAAGTATATAATCATATCATCAGCAAATAGGGATAGTTTGTATTCTTCTTTTCCTATTCATATTCCTTTAATTTCTTTGGTCTGTCTAATTGCTCTGGCTAGAGTTCCAAGGATGATATTGAATAGAAGTGGTGAAAGAGGGCATCCCTGCCTTGTTACAGTTTTTGGGGGAATGCTTTCAGTTTTTCACCATTTAGAATGATATTAGCCATGGGCTTAGCCTAGATGGCCTTCACAATGTTAAGGAATGTTCCCACTATCCCTATTTTTTCTAGTGTTTTGAGCATGAAGGGGTGCTGTATTTTATCAAATGCTTTTTCTGCATCTATCAAAATAATCATGTGATTCTTGACTTTAAGTCTATTGATATGGTGAATTACATTTATTGATTTCCTGATGTTGAACCAACCTTGCATCCCTGGGATGAAACGCACTTGATCATGGTGCACTATCTTTTTAATATATTTTTGTATGCGATTTGCTAAAATTTTGTTGAGAATTTTTGTGTCGATGTTCATTAAGGATATTGGTCTGAAATTTTCTTTCCTCGATGTGTCTCTGTCTGGTTTAGGTATCAGGGTAATATTGGCTTCATAGAATGAGTTTGGGAGGGTTCCCTCCTCTTCTATTTTATGGAATACTTTGAGAAGTATTGGAAAGAGTTCTTCTTTAAAGGTTTTGTAGAACTCGGCTGAGAACCCATCTGGTCCTGGACTTTTCTTTGTTGGTAGACTTTTGATGACTTCTTCTATTTCATTATTTGAAATTGGTCTATTTAAAGTGTGTATGTCCTCCTTGTTCAGTTTAGGCAATTCATATGTTTCTAGAAACCTGTTGATGTGTTTGAAGTTTTCTATTTTGTTGGAGTATAGATTTTCAAAATAGCTTCTAATTATGTTTTGTATTTCAATCATGTCTGTTGTGATATTTCTTTGTTCATTCCGAATTTTAGTGATTTGGGTTTTCTCTCATCTTCTCTTTGTTAGTGTGTCTAAGGATTTATCAATTTTGTTTATTTTTTTGAAGAACCAACTATTTATTTTGTCAATTTTTTGTATTGTTTCTTTCGTTTCAATTTTGTTGATTTCAGCTCTGAGTTTAACTATTTCCTGTCTTCTACTACTTTTGGTGTTGGTCTGTTCTTCTTTTTCTAGGGTTTTGAGTTGTAGTGTTCGGTCATTTATTTGTTGAGTTTTACTTTTTTTATTGAATGCGCTCCATGAAATAAATTTTCCTCTAAGTACTGCTTTCATAGTGTCCCAGAGATTTTGATATGATGTTTCTTTGTTCTCATTTACCTCTAAGAATTTTTAAATTTCCTTCCTAATATCTTCTGTTATCCATTCATCATATAATAGCATGTTGCTTAATCTCTAGGTGTTGGAATAGTTTCTGTTTTTTACTCTTTCATTCATTTCTAACTTCAATCCATTATTATATGATAGAATACAAGGTAGTGTCTCTATCTTCTTGTATTTGCTAACATTAGCTTTGTGGCATAATATATGGTCTATTTTAGAGAAGGATCCATGTGTTGCTGAGAAGAAAGTGTATTCGCTCTTGGTTGGATGGTATATTCTATAAATGTCTGTTAAGTCTAAATTATTCATTGTGTTATTGAGATCTATGGTTTCTTTGTTCAATTTTTGTTTGGAAGATCTGTCCAGTGGTGAGAGAGGTGTGTTAAAATCACCTAGTATTATTGTGTTATGGTGTGTTTGGTTTCTGAAATTGAGAAGGATTTGTTTGACATACACGGATGAGCCACTGTTTGGGGCATAGATGTTTATGATTTTTATATCTTGCTGATTTTTGCTTCCCTTAAGCAATATGAAATGTCCTTCTTTATCCCTTCTGACTAACTTTGACTTGAAGTCCACATTATCTGAAATGAGGATGGATACTCCAGCTTTTTTGCTGAGCCCATGTGCATGGTGTGTTTTTCCCCATCCTTTCACCTTTAATCCATGGGTATCTCTTTCTATGAGGTGAATCTCTTGCAGGCAACATATTGTTGGATCTTTCTTTTTAATCCAATCTGCCAGACTATGTCTTTTGATTGGTGAATTCAGGCCATTAACATTCAGGGTTATTATTATAATATGATTTGTATTCCTGGTCATGGCTCATTTTAAAAATTTTATTATTTGACAATTCCTTTAGTATAATTCCTCCCTTTGCTGATTTGCTTCTTTGTTTTTCATCTCTTCCTCATGGAATATTTTGCTGAGAATATTCTGTAATGCTTGTTTTCTTTTTGTAAATTCTTTTAGCTATTGTTTATCATGGAAGGATTTTATTTCATTGTCAATTTGAAGGCAAGTTTTTCTGGGTATAAGATTCTTGGTTGGCATCCATTTTCTTTCAGAGCTTGAAAAATGTTGTTCCAGGCCCTTCTAGCTTTTAGGATCTGGATTGAAAAATCTGCTGATATTTGTATTGGTTTTCCCCTGAATGTAATTTAGTTCTTTTCTCTCACAGCCTTTAAAATTCTGTGTTATTTTGCATGTTAAGTATTTTCATTATAATGTGCCGTGATGTGTGTCTATTGTAATTTTGTGTATTTGGATTCCTATAAGCCTCTTGTACTTGATTTTCCATTTCATTCTTCAGATTTGGGAAATTTTCTGATATTATTTCATTGATTAGGTTGTTCATTCCTTTGGTTTGTTTCTCTAAGCCTTCCTCAATCCCAATAAGTCTTAAATTTGGCCTTTTCATGATATCCCATAGTTCTTGGAGATTCTGTTCATGATTTCTTACCATCTTCTCTGTTTGGTCAACTTTGTTTTCAAGGTTAACTATTTTGTGTTCCATGTCTGAGGTTCTGTCTTCCAGGTGTTCTATCCTACTGGTTATGCTTTCTATGGAGTTCTTAATTTGGTTTATTGTTTCCTTCACATGAAGGATTTCTTTTTGTTTTTTTTCAATATCTCTAACTCTTTATTGAACTGATCTTTTGCTTTCTGAATTTGCTCTGTTAACTGTCGATTGGTGCGATCATTCAATGCCTGCATTTGCTCTTTCATCTCACTGTTCAATGTCTGCATTTGCTCTTTCATCTCATTATTTTCTTCCCTGATCATTTTAATTATGTACATTCTGAACTCCCTTTCTGTCATTTCTTCTGCCATGCTGTCATTGGATTTTATTGATGTAACATCTAGATTTGTTTGGGGCATTTTCTTCCCTTGTTTTCTCATATTGTTCAGGTATCAGTAGACCTCTGAGATATTGCTGATTTCCTCTATGGACTTATAATGTCCCTGAAGATTTCTAGTATATCCCCTCTTATCCTTCAGTAGCCTGAAGTCTTGGAGGAAGCTGATAATGCAGTGCTCACAAGGAAGCTGCCTCTCTAGGGGTTTTGGCCTTCAGGTGGGGTATATTTCCTGCCAGTGGGCAGAGGTGCCTCCACTCTTTGACCAATGATCATCCAAAGGGGAACTAGGCTGCGGGCTGAAACAAGGCCTGTTTGGGCCTGTGTCTCTTGTTTTACTGTCCTTGTGGGAAAACCTCACCAACAGGGAAGACTCTCTCGGTGGGGAGGTCTTGCTGGTCAGTTCCCCTCCTAGAGGTTCCCCTCAATCCACAACTACTACCTGGACTGGGCTGCTTTCCTCTGCAATGTTCCCAGGGGCCCAGGTCTACCTCCTGGGCCAGGGAGCCTCACCCTTTGCAGACAAGTCTCCTTAGGCTGCCCCTCCTCAGAGAAGCTGCCTGCAGTCCCGCAACCTTTGCTCCGCCCCTCAGCTTGTCTCTGTGCAGTTCTTCCACCAAGAAGCCGCCTAGGTCCTGGGACTCTGCTCTACACCTAATTGCCTGGGTATGCAGCCCCTCCCCTGATCATCCACCTGGTGCCCCATACAGTCACTCCGAGTCCCAGCGACCCACTGAATGCCTCTTCCTCCAGGCAGCCACCCGGTGTTCTGGTGTGGTTGCTAGGATTCCAAGCGACCCACTGCACACCTCCTCCTCTGGGCAACTGCCTGGAGCTCTGGTGTGGCTGCTCTGAGTCCAAGCGACCTGCCACACTCCTCCTCCTCCTCCCAAAAGCCCCCTGGTGTTCAGGAGCATTCGCTCAGAGTCCAAACAACTCACTGCATGCCTCCTCCTCTGGGCAACCACCCGTAGTTCTGGTGCAGTCACTCTGAGTCCAAGCGACCTGCCCCGCTCCTCCTCTTCCTCCGTGCAGCCCCCCCCCCCGTGTTCAGGAGCAGTCACTCTGGATCCTAACAGCTCACCACACAGCTCCTCTGGGCAGATGCCCGGAGGCCCAGTGGATTGCTCTGAGTTCAAGCACTGTGCTGAGTGGCCTCATATATCACTTATTGATGATGTTATTTTATCCAAGTATAAAATATTAAATGACATAAATAAATCCCCAACTAATTTGTTATTTCTATGTAAGTCTGAAAGAGACTGATGCTGCAGAATATTTAGTTTGGAGAACACCAGCCTAGTAAATCACTTTCCTAAACTTCACAATTTAGAGACTTGTATACTTGGAGGGCATAAATATGCCTTACCAGAAAAAAATCCAGTAACAAAATCACAATTCACCAATGTCTTTATATAATAAAGTTTAAATTTTAAGGAAAACTTTAAAATCTGTAATGCAGTATAATAATCTCAAATAACAGTTGTTTGTTTAACCAGAGTTGTACAAACCCTAATTTCTTTAAGACTACTTCCTGTAAATAGTGTAACCTAACAGACACAAGAAATTCTCTTGATAGATAGGAACAGATTAATGTTTTAAGAAAACCTTGTTTCTTCAACACAGAGAACATTAAAGTTTGGTTTATATCAGTGAAATAATATATGACCTCAGAAAAACCATAAATAACTTCCAATGATTGTGCTAATTATAACCAATTAAATCACACACAATCCTGTTTGAGAGTTACCCTTCACATACCTTGTGCAATGTAGACACCTGTAACATGTTACTTTACCATGCAATATACTTTCTAATCCAGAAACATTTTTTTCTTCTAGTTTCCATAAAAAAATAAATTTCCATAACTGGAACTTTCTTATATTTATTTATATTCTGAAACAATCCTTATGAAATTCCTGAATTTTTAAATTACTCCTCTTAATCAGATGAAATTATATATGCCATTTACAATACTTTAATTGAAACACAACTGAAATAATTTTGTACTTTTTGCATATAGAATTACACCTGCTAGAATTTTAAATAATCCTGCTTTTAGTGAAGATTGAGAAATGAAGCAATTTCAAACTCTTTATTCATTTGTCAATTTATAAAAACATATTTAAAAAACAAAAATATATATCAACTTATGGAATTTAAGAACTCAAGAGTACTTCATTTTATATTTAGCAGTTAATGTTTAGCACTTTGATAATCAGATATCTCCTCTTACATATTTATGAAGATTAATTCCACTTACGTTGAATCCAATTTGCTTTTTTTTAGTTTAATCATTTTTATTCCAAGTGTATTTTTAAAGTCATAAATGGGGTTTTATAATCCCAAGCTGAAACATTTATTCTTCATCACTTTAGAATCTGACAAGCAATTCCAGACCAAGCTTTCCAAATTCAGTCTTCTTTGCTGTTTTTCAGATTTCCAAGATGTAGTGTTATACTACTCCACTCTAAATGTACAATTTTAGATAACTACTGTACACTTGTTGGTAAGAGAGCTTTCTGAGAACAGTTCATCAAATATAGAGAATGGTTTCTCTCCAAGGATCAGTAGTGAGGGAAAAACATTAAACACCTTTCCAGAAATCATTTATTCATAAAAAATACCAGAACCAGTGAGTTCTCTGTCACAAAAGAAAACATATAAAATTAATCTAAATTATTTTTGTAGACTTTGGTAATATTCCATCCCCCACAGGCCTCAATCCTTAATTTTTTATGCAAAGTCACCACTGGAATTTACTGGGAAAAAAAATCCCAGGTGTTATTTCAAAGAGGAACAGATTACTTCTAAGGGAAATAGTTGCCCTGGTAATTTCTCTCAAATGCTCATTTTAAATAAAAATAGTTAATGGAAATAGTTTTTAGACCAACTTTGGGTACTATGCAGCATTACACAAAATAGGAAATCAAAACTTCTCTTTCCTAGGAAATTTTTCCACCTTTAAAGATTACAAATTATTCATCATTTTTTCACTTCTGACTGCCTAATTCAATAATTAATTTTTTAAAAATTCTGCATCTCAGTGTAGCAAGAGTTCTTTTTCAAATATTCTTCACAACACAGAACACAGAGACCAAAGCAAAGTTCTCAAGTCACACTGTTTAACTACTATGAAGTAAGAAATGAAAATGGATGGATATCTTAAGATAGGTATTCTCTCCCCTCTGAAGAGGAGCAAACTTTTAATAAGTGAGAAACACAGAACTCCATTCCTCTGCAACTCCCTCACACTAAGAATACCTCCATTTAATAATGTATTATTTAAAAAAATAAAGTTTGGTTACTAGGAAAGACAGAACAAAATTATTCCCTTCTCCCCAAACAACCACCCAAATAGTTCTAGTCACTCCCTCCCTCTACTCCCCACAAAAACCAGGAAGTAGTAGGGACCCAAAGCTTTACATCCAAAATCTGAGCTCCTAAAATATTGCTGCTATTTGCTCAAAGTTGTAGGTCTATGTATTTCATTCTCCAATACTTCCCCCATTTACAAGTTTATTTCCACACACACACACACACACACACACACACACACACACACGCACGAACAACCCATACACTCACTCTCAAGTAAGAAACATTTTTTGTGTTTGTTGATAAATTTTGAGGAATGTGAACAATGTGCAGAGGGTGTCATAGGTGCTTTGTAAATACCAGAGTCACTTGGGTCCTTTTCTCCAAAAGCCTGAAATCAAATTATGCAACCAGGGATCACTACTTTCCCAGATGCTTTTCTCAGGCTGCATATTGAGGAAGGGCAGAGAAAAAGTTCTCATAACTGATGTTTATGTGGGAAGGAAAGAGACAATCTCAGTCAATCCAGTTTGCCAGGGAAGAAAGCCTAATATGCTATCCACAGGACCAAACTTCAATACTAAATCAGGATCAGGAAAACCATTTGAACTAAGTAAACTGTCTAACATATGTACATCCAAATCTGTAGATCTCTTTTGCTGCTATTCCTAGTTTTTCTAGTGATTTGAACATGAAGAGGAGCTGTGTTTTGTCAGATGCTTTTTCTGCATCTATTGAAATGTTCATATGATTCTTTTTTTTTCTTTTTCTGATTTTTAAAATTGTAACCAAATGGGGTACAGATTCTTGTTTTTAAGCCTATTGATGTGATGAATTACTTTTATTGATTTCTGTATGTTAAACCAACATTGCATCCCTGGGATGAACCCTAATTGATTGTGGTGCACTATGTTTTTAATGTGTTTTTGTTAGTGATTTGCATCTATGTTCATTAGGGATATTAGTCTGAAGTTTTCTTTTCTTGATGTGTCTGTGTGGTTTTGGTATCAAGGTGACATTGGCCTCACAGAATGAGTTTGGAAAGGTCCACTCCTTTTCTGTTTCATGGAATAATTTTTGAGAAGTATTGGTGTTATTTTTTCTTTGAAGGTCTTGTAGATCTCGACTGAGAATCTATCTGGTCCTGGGATTTTCTTAGTTGGTAGGATTTTGATGGTGTTTTCAATTTCATTACTTGAAATTGACCTATTTGTACTGTATATTTCCTCCTGATTCAGTTTAGGTAGATCAGATGTCTCTAGAAATTTGTCAATGTCTTCAAGATTTTCTCTTTTATATATATTTTCAAACTAGTTTTGGATTATTCTCTGTATTTCTGTGGTGTCTGTTGTGATATTTCCTTTTTCAGCACATATTTTAGAAATTTGTTTTCTCTCTTTTTCTCTTTGTTAGTGTGCCTATGAGTTTATCAATTTAATTTATTTTTTCAAAGAACCAAATTTTTGTCAATTTTTAAATTGATTCTTTTGTTTTAGTTTCATTGATTTCAGCCTTCTACCATTTTGGTGTTGATTTGCTCTTCTTTTTTTCTAGGGCATTGAGATATAGTGTTAGGTTATTATCTGGTGATATTTTCTTATTTTAATGAATAAGCTCAATGCAATGAACTATCCTCTCAATACTGCCTTCGTAGTGTCCTAGACATTTTGATATGTATTGTTATACTCAATTTCATCTAAGAACTTATTTTTACTTCACTCTTGATTTCTTCTGCTATCCATTCATCATTCAATAGTGTATTATTAATCTCCAGGAGTTAGAGTAGGTTCTATTTTTTAATTTTATTGTTCTTGCCATCTTCTAAGTTTTTCACTAATTTCTTTCTTTAGTGTTCTGTAATTTTCATTGTAGAGGTCTTTTACCTCTTTTGTTAGATTGATTCCCAAGTATTTTTACTTTTTGAGCTATTGTGAATGGGATATTTTCCAAATTTTGCTTTCAAATGATTCATCACTTAAGAATAGGAATGCTTTAGATTTATGGGTTTTGAATTTATATCCTGCCACTTTGTTGAATTCATTTATTAGTTTTCTGGTGGAATTTTTTGATCCTCTAATGATAAAATCATATCATCAGCAAATAGTGACAATTTGATTTCTTCTTTTCCTATTCATATCCCTTTAATTTCTTTCATCTGTCTAATTGCTCTGGCTAGAGTTTCAAGAACTGTGTTGAATAGTAGAAGCGGTGAAAGAGGGCATTCCTGTCTTGTTCCAGATTTAGAGGAAAAGTTTTCAATATTCCTCCATTTAGAATAATGTTGGCCTTGTGCTTAGCATAGATAGCCTTTACAATATTGAGGTATGGTCCTACTATTCCTGTTTTTTCTAGTGTTTTGAACATGAAGGGGTGCTATATGCTATGAAATGCTTTTTTCTTCATCTATTGGATTGATCATATGATTCTTTTTTATTTTTTATTATTTTTTATTATTGTAAACAAATGGGATACATGTTGTTTCTCTGTCTGTACATGGCGTAAAGGCATACCATTTGTGTAATCATAAATTTACATAGGGTAATATTGTTTGATTCATTCTGCCATTTTTTCCCTTCCCCCCACCCCTTCCACCCCTCCCCTCCCTCTATACAGTCCTTCCTTCCTCCATTCCTGCCCCCCTCCCTAAACCCAACTCCAACCCCAACACTAACCCCTCCCACCCCCCATTATGTGTCATCATCCACTTAACAGTGAGATCATTCTTCCTTTGGTTTCTTGAGATTGGCTTATCTCACTTAGCATGATATTCTCCAATTTCATCCATTTGCCTGCAAATGCCATAATTTTATCATTCTTTATGGCTGAGTAATATTCCATTGTATATATATACCACATTTTCTTTATCCATTCATCAATTGAAGGACATCTAGGTTGGTTCCACAATCTGGCTATTGTGAACTGAGCAACTATTGTGAACATTGATGTGGCTGTATCTCTGTAATATGCTGATTTTAGAGTCCTTTGGGTATAGGCCAAGGAGTGGGATAGCTGGGTCAAATGGTGGTTCCATTCCAAGTTTTCTAAGGAGTCTCCATACTGCTTTCCAGAGTGGCTGCACTAATTTGCAGCCCCACCAGCAATGTATGAGTGCACCTTTCTCCCCACATCCTCGCCAACACCTGTTGTTGCTTGCATTCTTGATAATCGCCATTCTAATTGCAGTGAGATGGAATCTTAGGGTGGTTTTGATTTGCATTTCTCTTATTACTAGAGATGTTGAACATTTTTCCATATGTTTGTTGATTGCTTGTAGATCTTCTTCTGTGAAGTGTCTATTCATTTCCTTAGCCCATTTGTTGATGGGATTATTTGAATTCTTGGTGTAGAGTTTTTTGAGTTCTTTATAGATTCTGGTGATTGTGCTCTATCTGAAGTATGATTGGCAAAGATTTTCTCCCACTCTGTAGGCTCTTTCTTTGCATTGCTGATAGTTTCCTTTGCTGAGAGAAATCTTTTTAGTTTGAATCTATCCCAGTTATTGATTCTTGCTTTTATTTGTTGTGCTATGGGAGTCCTGTTGAAGAAGTCTGGTCCTAAGCCGACATGTTGAAGATCTGGACCTACTTTTTCTTCTATAAGATGCAAGGTCTCTGGTCTGATTCTGAGATCCTTAATCCATTTTGAGTTTAGTTTCGTGCATGGTGAGAGATATGGGTTTAGTTTCATTCTGTTGCATATGGATTTCCAATTCTCCCAGCACCATTTGTTGAAGAGGCTATCTTTTTCTGCATTGCATATTTTTGGAACCCTTTGTCTAGTATGAGAAAATTGTATTTATTTGGGTTTGTGTCCGTGTCCTCTATTCTGTACCATTGATCCAACTTTCTATTTTGGTACCAATACCATGCTGTTTTTGTTACTATTGCTTTGTAGTAGAGTTGAAGATCTGGTATTGTGATACCCCTGCTTCACTCTTTCTGCCAAGGATTGCTTTAGCTATTCTGGGTTTTTTATTCTTCCAGATGAATTTCATAATTTCTTGTGATCATATGATTCTTAACTTTATTGATATAACAAATTAGTTTTTGATTTGCAGATGTTGAACCATCCTTGCATTTTGGGATGAAAACCATTTGATCATTGTACACTATGTTTTTAATATGTTTTTTATGTAATTTTCCAGAATTTTGTAAAAAAATTTGCATTGATGTTCACCAGGGATATTGGTCTGAAGTTTCCTTTCCTAGCTAGGGTAATACTAGCTTCATAGAATAAGTTTGAAAGGGTTCCCTCATTTTCTATTACATAGAATATTTGAAGAGTATTGGTATTCTTCTTTGAAGGTGTTATAGAACTTTGCTGAGTGTCTAGTCTTGGACTTTTCTTGGTTGGTAAGCTTTTGATGACATCTATTTCATTGCTTGAAATTGATCGGTTTAAATTGTGTAAGTCCTCCTGATTCAGTCTTGGAGAAACATATGTCTCTAGAAATTTGTCCATGTCTTTTTGAGATTTTCTATTTGGTTGGGAGTATAAATTTTCAAAATAGATTCTAACTATGCTTTGTATTTCAATAGTATCAAATCATGTTAGTGATTTGGGTTTTTCTCTCTCCTGTTCACTAGTGTGGCTAAGGGTTTGTTGATTTCGTTTATTTTTTCAAAGAATCAACTTTCTGTTTTGTCAATTTCTTCCAATTGTTTCTTTTGTTCCAATTTCATTGATTTCAATTCAGATTTTAATTATATCCTGTTCTAATACTTTTGGTGTTGATCTGTTCTTTTTCTAGGACTTTGAGATATAATGTTAGGTCTTTTAGTTGTTGACTTTTTATTATTTTAATGAATGAGTTCAATGCAATGAACTTTCCTTTAGTACAACTTTCATAGTGTTCAGAGATTTTCATGTATTGTATTCATATTCTTATTTACCTCCTATAATTTTTTTATCTCCTCCCTGATAACTTCTGCTATTCATGCATCATTCAGTAGGATATTATTCAGTCTCCAGGGGTTGGAGTAGTTTCTTTTTTTATCCTTGACTTCTAATTTTATTCCCTTTGATTTGATAGAATGTAAGGTAGTATCTCTATTTTTGTATTTGCTAAGAGTTGTTTTGTGGCATAACATATGATCTATTTTAGAGAAAAATCCATGTGCTGCTGAGAAAGAGCATATTCACTCATTGATGAATGGGTATTCTATATATGTCTGTTAAGTCTAAATTATTGATTGTATTATTGAGTTCTATTGTGAGAACAGGCAATGAAAAAAAAAAGGAAAAATAGGGGAAAAAGAGGCTTCAAGAAAAATTGAACAATTGTTTCTGTTGGTGATCAATATATTCTCTGTTTTCCTTCTCATCTGATAGGTGGTGTTGTCTGTAGTTTTCTGGTAACTCCACCCTCAGGATGGTGGAAGATATTAATGTGGGAGAATTAGACTTGGAGGTGGGACTCCTGGAAGTAGAATATAGCAATTTCCAGTTCCACTGGGAGCCTGCACCCCAGGACTGTCATTTGGGGCTCAGTCATGTGATGTAGGAGCCTGGTTTTAGTCCCTTACCCTACTTGTGGACCCCACAGTTCCTGGTCTCTAATTTAGTCTCTAAATTTGTATCTCTCCTGCACCCACACTTTTGACTTCCCAATCAGAGACCTCTCTCTCTCTGGAGGTCCTGCAGGATGAACAGCAGGATCTGTGCACCTGTTGAGGAAAATTCTTCTGTATTGGAAAGATCAGGTCAAGGCATTGAGAGCTGTGGGACAGTCACATAGCTACCAGTGTTGAGCGCCACTGGAGTGTAGGGGGTGGTTGGGAGACTGGGGATTGAGGAGCTGGAGGCTCCTGTTGATTGTCAAGCCAGTGGGACCAGATAATCAGGGGATGATGTATTGGGGGGAAGTTGTAGACCAGGCTGATGTTGGGTCCCAGCAAGGGCTGCCTGATTTGTCTATGGGATTCCAGTGGGCGCTGGGCTTGTTGGCTGGGTGAACTTGGCTCAAGATGCCCTCACACCCTCTTCCAACCTACCAACCCCTTGCAAGGCTCTCTCCTGCTTCTACAGTAAGATGGTAACTATTATCACACCTAGCAGGGATACTTCAGATGTAAGCAAGCCTGCAGGGATCTTGGTAATGTTCTTTCAGGTTCTGGCTGTCATCCCTAAGTGGAGGGAGCAATGTCCTTTGATGGTGGTGGTGGCAGCTGCTAACCTGTAGGTACCTTAATATTGGGCTTCTTGTCTCTGGGGAGGTGTTCCAAGAAGGAGCCTGCCACATGTTGGTAGATGGAAAGGTGCAGCACAACATTATCTACATGGGTGCAATGATATCTGCGCATGCCTCATGGATCCATGGGGCAGGAACAGTGTCTAAATCTGTGGGACAGGTGCAGCATCTAGCTTGTATTCTTTTTATTTTATTTTATTTTTTAATTGTAAACAAATGGGATACATGTTGTTTCTCGGTTTGTACATGGTGTAAATGCATACCATTTGTGTAATCATAAAAGTACATAGGGTAATGTTGTTTGATTCATTCTGTTATTTTTCCCTCCCCCCCACCCCTCCCACCCCTCCCACCCCTCTTTTCCCTCTATACAGTACTTCCTTCCTCCATTCTTGCCCCCGTCCCTAACCCTAACTCTAACCCTAACACTAACCCCTCCCACCCCCCGTTATGTGTCATCATCCACTTAACAGCGAGATCATTCATCCTTTGGTTTCTTGAGATTGGCTTAACTCACTTAGCATAATATTCTCCAATTTCATCCATTTGCCTGCAAATGCCATAATTTTATCATTCTTTATGGTTAAGTAATGTTCCATTGTATATATATACCACAGTTTCTTTATCCATTCATCAATTGAAGGACATCTAGGTTGGTTCCACAATCTGGCTATTGTGAACTGAGCAGCTAATAACATTGATGTGGCTGTATCTCTGTAGTATGCTGATTTTAAGTCCTTTGGGTATAGGCCAAGGAGTGGGATAGCTGGGTCAAATGGTGGTTCCATTCCAAGTTTTCTAAGGAGTCTCCACACTGCTTTCCAGAGTGACTGCACTAATTTGCAGCCCCACCAGCAATGTATGAGTGTACCTTTCTCCCCACATCCTCGTCAACACCTGTTGTTGCTTGTATTCTTGATAATCGCCATTCTAATTGGGGTGAGATGGAATCTTAGGGTGGTTTTGATTTGCATTTCTCTTATTACTAGAGATGTTGAACATTTTTCCATATGTTTGTTGATTGCTTGTAGATCTTCTTCTGTGAAGTGTCTATTCATTTCCTTAGCCCATTTGTAGATTGGATTATTTGTATTCTTGGTGTAGAGTTTTTTGAGTTCTTTATAGATTCTGGAGATTAGCGTTCTATCTGAAGTATGATTGGCAAAGATTTTCTCCCACTCTGTAGGCTCTTCCTTCGCATTGCTGATAGTTTCCTTTGCTGAGGGAAATCTTTTTAGTTTGAATCTATCCCAGTTATTGATTCTTGCTTTTATTTCTTGTGCTATGGGAGTCCTGTTGAGGAAGTCTGGTCCTAGGCTGACATGTTGAAGATCTGGACCTACTTTTTCTTCTATAAGATGCAAGGTCTCTGGTCTGATTCTGAGATCCTTAATCCATTTTGAGTTTAGTTTCGTGCATGGTGAGAGATATGGTTTATTTTCATTCTGTTGCATATGGATTTCCAATTCTCCCAGCACCATTTGTTGAAGAGGCTATCTTTTCTCCATTGCATATTTTTGGCCCCTTTGTCTAGTATGAGAAAATTGTATTTATTTGGGTTTGTGTCTGTGTCCTCTATTCTGTACCATTGATCCACCTTTCTATTTTGGTACCAATACCATGCCATTTTTGTTACTATTGCTTTGTAGTAGAGTTGAAGATCTGGTATTGCGATACCCCCTGCTTCACTCTTTCTGCCAAGGATTGCTTTAGCTATTCTGGGTTTTTTATTCTTCCAGATGAATTTCATAATTGCTTGCTCTATTTCTGTAAGGTATATCATTGGGATTTTCATTGGAATTGCATTGAATCTGTATAGCACTTTTGGTAGTATGGCCATTTTGACAATATTAATTCTTCCTATCCAAGAACATGGGAGATCTTTCCATCTTCTGAGGTTTTCTTTAATTTCTTTCTTTAGTGTTCTGTAGTTCTCATTGTAGAGATCTTTCACCTCTTTTGTGAGATTGATTCCCAAGTATTTTATTTTTTTTGATGCTTTTGTGAATGGGGTAGTTTTCTTAATTTCTCTTTCTGAAGATTCATCACTTATGTATAAAAATGCCTTAGATTTATGTGCATTGATCTTATATCCCGCTACTTTACTGAATTCACTTATGAGTTCTAAGAGTTTTCTGGTGGAATTTCCTGGTTCCTCTAAGTATATAATCATATCATCAGCAAATAGGGATAGTTTGAGTTTTTCTTTTTCTATTCATATCCCTTTAATTTCTTTGGTCTGTCTAATTGCTCTGGCTAGAGTTTCAAGCATGATATTGAATAGAAGTGGTGAAAGAGGGCATCCCTGACTTGTTCCAGATTTTAAGGGGAATGCTTTCAGTTTTTCACCATTTAGAATGATATTAGCCATGGGCTTAGCATAGATGGCCTTTAGAATGTTAAGGAATGTTCCCACTATCTTTATGTTTTCTAGTGTTTTGAGCATGAAGGGGTGCTGTATTTTATCAAGTGCTTTTTCTGCATCTATTGAAATCATCATGTGATTCTTTACTTTAAGTCTATTGATATGGTGAATGACATTTATTGATTTCCTGATGTTGAACCAACCTTGCATCCCTGGGATGAAACTCACTTGATCATGGTGCACTATCTTTTTAATATATTTTTGCATGCAATTTGCTAAAATTTTGTTGAGAATTTTGTGCATCAATGTTCATTACAGATATTGGTCTGAAATTTTCTTTCCCTGATGAGTCTCTGTCTGGTTTAGGTATCAGGGGTAATATTGGCTTCATAGAATGAGTTTGGGAGGGTTCCCTCCTCTTCTATTTCATGGAATACTTTGAGAAGTATTGGAATGAGTTCTTCTTTAAAGGTTTTGTAGAACTCGGCTGAGAACCCATCTGGTCCTGGACTTTTCTTTGTTGGTAGGCTTTTGATGACTTCTTCTATTTCATTACTTGAAATTGGTCTATTTAAATTGTGTATGTCCTTCTTTTTCAGTGTAGGCAATTCATATGTTTCTAGAAACCTGTTGATGTCTTCAAAATTTTCTATCTTGTTGGAGTATAGATTTTCAAATAAGCTTCTAATTGTGTTCTGTATTTCAATCATGTCTGTTGTGATATTTCCTTGTTCATTCCGAATTTTAGTGATTTGGGTTTTCTCTCGTCTTCTCTTTGTTAGTGTGGCTAAGGATTTATCAATTTTTTAAAATTTTTCAAAGAACCAACTATTTTGTCAATTTTTTGTATTGTTTCTTTTGTTTTCAATTTTGTTGATTTCAGCTCTGAGTTTAACTATTTCCTGTCTTCTACTACTTTTGGTGTTGGTCTGTTCTTCTTTTTCTAGGGTTTTGAGCTGTAGTGTTTGGTCATTTATTTGTTGAGTTTTACTTCTTTTATTAAATGTGCTCCATGAAATAAATTTTCCTCTAAGTACTGCTTTCATAGTGTCCCAGAGATTTTGATATGATGTTTCTTTGTTCTCGATTTACCTCTAAGAATTTTTTAATTTCCTTCCTAATATCTTCTGTTATCCATTCATCATATAATAGCATATTGTTTAATCTCCAGGTGTTGGAGTAGTTTCTGTTTTTTACTCTTTCATTAATTTGTAACTTCAATCCATTATGATCTGATAGAATACAAGGTAGTGTCTCTATGTTCTTGTATTTGCTGACATTAGCTTTGTGGCATAATATATGGTCTATTTTAGAGAAGGATCCATGTGCTGCTGAGAAGAAAGTGTATTCGCTCTTCGTTGGATGGTGTATTCTATAAATGTCTGTTAAGTCTAAATTATTGATTGTGTTATTGAGATCTCTGGTTTCTTTGTTCAATTTTTGTTTGGAAGATCTGTCCAGTGGTGAGAGAGGCATGTTAAAATCACCTAGTATTATTGTGTTATGGTCTGTTTGGTTTCTAAAATTGAGAAGGATTTGTTTGACATACACTGTTTGGGGCATAGATGTTTATGATTGTTATATCTAGGTGATTTATGCTTCCCTTAAGCAGTATGAAATGTCCTTCTTTATCTCTTCTGACTAACTTTGGCTTGAAGTTCACATTATCTGAAGTGAGGATGGATAATCCAGCCTTTTTGCTGAGCCCATGTGCATGGTGTGTTTTTCCCCATCCTTTCACCTTTAGTCTATGGGTATCTCTTTCTATGAGGTGAGTCTCTTGCAGGCAACATATTGTTGGATCTTTCTTTTTAATCCAGTCTGCCAGTCTATGTCTTTTGATTGATGAGTTCAGACCATTAACATTCAGGGTTTTATTGAGATATGATTTGTGTCCCCAGTCATTTGGTTCATTTTTAAAATTTTATTTATTTATTTATTTATTTGACACACCTTGGTTCCTCCTTTATTTGACAGTTCCTTTAGGATAATTCCTCCCTTTGCTGATTTAGTTTTTGTTTTTTATCTCTTCCTCATGGAATATTTTGCTGAGAATGTTCTGTAATGCTGGCTTTCTTTTTGTAAATTCCTTTAGCTTTTGTTTATCATGGAATGATTTTATTTCATCGTCAAATTTGAAGGTAAGTTTTGCTGGGTATAAGATTCTTGGTTGCCATCCATTTTCTTTCAGAGCTTGAGAAATGTTGTTCCAGGCCCTTCTAGCTTTTAGGGTCTGGATTGAAAAATCTGCTGATATCCGTATTGGTTTCCCCCTGAATGTAATTTGGTTCTTTTCTCTCTCAGCCTTTAAAAATCTGTCTTTATTTTGTATGTTAGGTATTTTCATTATAATGTTCCTTGGTGTGGGTCTGTTGTAATTTTGTGTATTTGGAGTCCTATAAGCCTCTTGGACTTGATTTTCCATTTCATTCTTCAGATTTGGGAAATTTTCTGATATTATTTCATTGAATAGATTGTTCATTCCTTTGGTTTTTTTCTCTAAGCCTTCCTCAATTCCAATAATTCTCAAATTTGGCCTTTTCTTGATATCCCATCGTTCTGGAGATTCTGTTCATGATTTCTTACCATCCTCTGTGTTTGTTCAACTTTGTTTTTGAGATTAAATATTTTGTGTTCAATGTCTGAAGTTCTGTCTTCCAGGTGTTCTGTTCTATTGGTTATGCTTTCTATGGAGTTCTTAGTTTGGTTTATTGTTTCCTTCATTTGAAGGATTTCTGTTTGTTTTTTTTTGAATATCTCTAACTCTTTATTGAAATGGTCTTTTGCTTCCTGTATTTGCTCTTTTAACTGTCAATTGGTGTGATCATTCAATGCCTGCATTTCCTCTTTCATCTCATCATTCAATGCCTGCATTTGCTCTTTCATCTCACTGTTCAATGTCTGCATTTGCTCTTTCATCTCATTGTTTGCTTCCCTGATCATTTTAATTATGTACATTCTGAACTACCTTTCTGTCATTTCATCTGCCATGCTGTCATTGGATTTTATTGTTGTAACATCTAGATTTGTTTGGGGCATTTTCTTCCCTTGTTTTCTCATATTGTTCAGGAATCAGTGGATCATTAAGATATTGCAGATTTCCTCTATTGACTTATAATGTCCCTGAAGATTTCTAGTACATCCCCTCTTATCCTTCAGTAGCCTGAAGTCTTGGAGGAATTTGATAATGTGATGCTCCACAAGGAAGCTGCCTCTCTAGGACTCATGACCCTCAGGTGGCGTATATTCCCTGCTAGTGGGCAGAGGTGCCTCCACTTCTTGACCAATGGTCATCCACATGGGAACCTAGGCTGTGGGCTGAGGCAAGGCCTGTTTGTGCCTGTGTCTCTGGTTTTACCGTCCTTGTTGGAAAACCTCACCCAGCAGGGAAGACTCACCCGGAGGGGAGGTCTCGCTGGTCAGTTTCCCTCCTAGAGGTTCATCTCAATCTACAACTACTGCCTGTGCTGGGCTGTCTTCCTTTGCAATGTTCCCAGGGGCCTGGACCTACCTCCTGGGCCTGGGAGCCTCAATCTTCACAGACAAGTCTCCTTAGGCTGCTTCTCCTCAGAGAATCTGCCTGCAGTCCTGGAACCTTCACTCTGCCCCTAAGCGTTTCTCTGTGGGGTTCTTCCACCAAGTAGCCACCTAGGTCCTGGGACCCTGCTCTGCACCTAATTGCCTGGTTATGCAGCCCTTCCTCTGAGCCACCACCTGGAGCCCCGTATAATAGCTCCGAGTCCCAGAGACCTGCCACACACCTCTTCCTCTGGACCGCTGCCCAGTGTTCCGATGCATTCAGTAGGAGTCCAAGCAACTCACTTCGCGTCTCCTCCTCCTGCCAACCGCCTGTAGCCCTAGGCAGTCACTCGGAGTCCAAGTGACCCGCCGTGTTCCTCATCCTCCTCGGGGTAGCCCCCCGGGTGTTCAGGAGCGGTTGCTCTGAGTCCAAGCGACCCACTGTGCTCCTCCTCCAGGCAGCCCCCCAGTGTTCAGAAGCGGTCGTTCTGAGTCTAAACAGCTCGCCACGCAGCTCCTCCTCTGGCAACCGCCTGTAGCTCTGATGCAGTCACTTTCAGACCAAGCGACCCGCTGCACTTCTCCTCTTCCTCTGGGCAGCCCCCGGTGTTCAGAAGCGATTGTTCTAAGTCCAAACAGCTCCCCACGCAGCTCCTCCTCTGGCAACCGCCTGTAGCTTTGGTGTAGTCCCTCCGAGTCCAAGTGACCTGCTGCACTCCTCCTCTTCCTCAGGGCAGCCCCCCAGTGTTCAGAAGTGACCGCTCTGAGTCCAAACAGCTCACCATGCAGCTCCTCCTCAGGCAACTGCCTGGAGCCCCAGTGGTTGCTCCGAGTCCAAGCGCTGTGCTGAGCAGCCACCTCTACGATGTTCCCAGTTGTCCATGATTACCCCTCCAGCAGGGGGAGGGGCATCTCACTGAGCAACTCTACTTCACAAAGTTCCCTGTGTTCTGTGAGTACCGCCCCATCCGGGACGCCTCCCCAATGGGAGAGACTCACCCAGCAGCTTTGAGTTGGTCCCAAGTCTCTCACTATCTCCTCTTTTGAATCCTGAGTCCTGGAGCAACATGAAATGCAGCCTTCTTCTAGTCCACCATCTTGAAACCCTCTTGCTTGTATTCTTGATGACTGACATTCTGATTGTAGGAAGTGGACTCTCGGTGTAGTTTGATTCACATTTCTCTATCTGCTGGAGATGTTCAACAGTTTTTCATATATTTGTTAATCTTTTTTTTTTTTTTTTTTTTTTTTGTGGTGCTGGGGATTGAGCCCTGGGCCTTGTGCTTGCAAGGCAGGCACTCTACCAACTGAGCTATCTCCCCAGCCCTTGTTAATCTTTTTTATTGCTTTGTATGTGAATTGTCTGTGCAGTTCCTGAGCCCATTTATCGATTGGGTTATTTGTGGTGTTTTTGGTGTAAGTTTTGAGTTCTTTATATATCATAGAGACTAATGCTCCATTTGAAGTGCATGTGGTGAAGACTTTCTTGATTCTGTAGGCTCTCTCTTCATGTTATCGATTGTTTCATTCACTGTGAAGAAGCTTTTTAGTTTAATTTAATTTCATTTATTGATTCTTGGTTTTACTTCTTGTGCTTTAAGTGTCTTGTTTTGGAAGTCATTTCCAAAGTCAGCATGATGGAGATTTTATTTTTTGGGTGCTGGGACTTGAACCCAGGGCCTTGTGCTTACAAGGCAAGCACTCTACCAACTGAGCTATCTCCCCAGCCCCCATGATGGAGATTTTGACCTGCTTTTTATTCTATTAGGTGCAGGGACTCTATTCTAATGACTAAGTCCTTGATTCACTTAGAGTTGATTTTTGTGTAAGGTGAGAGATAGGTTTTCAATTTCATTTTGCTACACAAGGATTTCCAGTTTTCCCAGCACCATTTGTTGAACAGGCTACCTTTTTTGCAATGTATGTTTTTGGAGACTTTGTCTAGTATCGGATTACTGTATTTAAGTGAGTGTGTCTCTTTGTCTTCAGTTCTGTACCATTACTCTCTATACATGTTTTGGTGCCAATACCATGCTGTTTTTGATACCATAGCTCTGCAGTATAACTTAAAATCTAGTATTGTGATGCCTCCTCCTTCACTTTTCTTGCTGAGAAATGCTTTGGCCATTTTGAGTTTCTTATTATCCAAATGAATTTCAAGATTGCTTTTACTATTTCTATGAAGAATGTCATTAGGATTTTAATGGGAAGTGAATTAAATCTGTATAACTTTTAGTAGTATGACCATTTTGACAATGTTAATTCTGTTTATCCAAGAGCATGAAGACCTTTCCACCTTCTGTGGTCTTTTTCAGTTTCTTTTTTAGTGTTCTGTAATTTACATTGTAGAGGTATTTTACCTTTTGTTAGATTGATTTGCAAATTTTTTTTGAAGCTGCTGTGAATGGGGTAGTTTTCCTAATTTCTCTTTCAGTGGATTCATCACAGATGTATTGGGAGGCATTTGACTGATGGGTGTTAATTTTATATCCTGCTTTTTTGCTGAATTCATTTATTAGTTATAGAAATTATCTGGTGGGAATTTTGATTTTTCTAAATGTAGAATCATGTCATCAGCAAATAGTGATAGTTTGAGTTCTTGTATTCCTATTTATATCTCTTTAATTTCTTTCTTTGAACTGCTCTGGCTAGACTTTCAAGGATGATGTTAATTAAATATGGTGAAAGAGGGTACACTTGTCTTGTTCCAGTTCTTAGAGGAAATGCTTTCAATTTTTCTCCAAGTAGAATGATGTTGGCCTTAGGTTTAGCATATATAGCTTTTGAACTGTTGAGATATGTTTTTACTACCCTCGTTTTTCATGTTTTGAATATGAAGGGGTGTTGTATTTTGTCGAATACTTTTTCTGCATCCATTGAGATAGTCATGTGATTCTCTTTTTTTATTGTAAACAAATGGGATACATGTTGTTTCTCCATTTGTACATGGAGTCAAGGCATACCATTTGTGTAATCATAAATTTACATAGGGTAATGTTTGATTCATTCTGTTATTTTTTCCCTCCCCCCCACCCCTCCCACTCCTCTTTTCCCTCTATACAGTCCTTCCTTCCTCCATTCTTACCACCCTCCTTAACCCTAACCCTAAACTTAACCCTAACCCTAACGCTAACCCCTCCCACCCCCCATTATATGTCCTCATCTGCTTATCAACAAGATCATTAGTCCTTTAATTTTTTGAGATTGGCTTATCTCACTTAGCATGATATTCTCCAATTTCATTCATTTGCCTGCAAGTGCCATAATTTTATCATACTTTATGGTGGAGTGATATTCCATTGTATATATATGCCACAGTTTCTTTATCCATTCATCAATTGAAGGACATCTAAGTTGGTTCCACATTCTGGCTATGGTGAATTGAGCAGCTATGAACATTGATGTGGCTGTATCTCTGTAGTATTCTGATTTTAAGTCCTTTGGGTATAGGCCAAGGAGTGGGATAGCTGGGTCAAATGGTGGTTCCATTTCAAGTTTTCTGAGGAATCTCCATACTGCTTTCCAGAGTGGCTGCACTAATTTGCAACCCCACCAGGAATGTATGAGTGTACCTTTTCCCCCACATCCTCACCGACACCTATTGTTGCTTGTGTTCTTGATAATCGCCAATCTAATTGGGGTGAGATTAGAACTATTCAGGAAGAGTTTGAATTCTTCTTTTCCTAATGTATCCCTTTAATTTCTTTGGTTTGTTTAATTGCTCTCGCTAGAGTTTCAAGGACGATGTTGAATAGAAGTGGGTGAGATGGAATCTTAGTGTAGTTTTGATTTGCATTTCTCTTATTACTAGAGATGTTGAACATTTTTTCATATATCTGTTGATTGCTTGTATATCTTCTTCTCTGAAGAGTCTGTTCATTTCCTTAGCCCATTTGTTGATTGGATTATTTGTATTCTTGGTGTAGAGTTTTTTGAGTTCTTTATAGATTCTGGAAATTAGCGCTCTATCTGAAGTATGAGTGGCAAAGATTTTCTCCCACTCTGTAGGCTCTCTCTTCACATTGCTGATAGTTTCCTTTGCTGAGAGAAAGCTTTTTAGTTTGACTCTATCCCAGTTGTTGATTCTTGCTTTTATTTCTTGTGCTATGGGAGTCCTGTTAAGGAAGTCTGATCCTAAGCTGACAAGTTGAAGATTTGGACCTATTTTTTTTTCCTTCTATAAGATGCAGGGTCTCTGGTCTGATTCCGAGGTCCTTGATCCATTTTGAGTTGATTTTTGTGCAGGGGGAGATATAGGGGTTTATTTTCATTCTGTTGCTTATGGTTTTTCAATTTTCCCAGTACCATTTGTTGAAGAGGCTATCTTTTCTCCATTGCATATTTTTGGCCCCTTTGTCTAATATGAGAAAACTGTATTTATTTGTGTTTGTGCCCATGTCCTCTATTCTGTACCATTGATCTACATTTCTATTTTGGTACCAATACCATGCCAGTTTTTGTTACTATTGCTTTGTAGTAGAGTTGAAGATCTGGTATTGCGATACCTGCTGCTTTGCTCTTTCTACTGAGGATTGCTTTAGCTATTCTGGGTTTTTTATTCTTCCAGATGATTTCATAATTGCTTGCTCTATTTCTGTAAGGTACATCATTGGGATTTTAATGGGAATTGCATTGAATCTGTATAGCACTTTAGGTAGTATGGCCATTTTGACAATATTAATTCTTCCTACCCAAGAACATGGGAGATCCTTCCATCTTCTAAGGTTTTCTTTAATTTCTTTCTTTAGTGTTCTGTAGTTCTCATTGTAGAGGTCTTTCACATCCTTTGTGAGATTGATTCCCTAGTATTTCATTTTTTTTTGATGCTATTGTGAATGGGGTAGTTTTCCTAACTTCTCTTTCTGAAGATTCATCACTTATATATAAAAATGCATTGGATTTATGAGCATTGATCTTGTAACCTGCTACTTTGCTGAATTCACTTATGAGTTCTAAATTTTTCTGGTGGAATTTCCTGGTTCCTCTAAGTATATAATCATATCATCAGTGAACAGGGATAGTTTGAATTCTTCTTTTCCTATTGAATCTCTTTAATTTCTTTGGTCTGTCTAATTGCTCTGGCTAGATAGAGTCTCAAGGACGATGTTGAATAGAAGTGGTGAAAGAGGGCATCCCTGCCTTGTTGCAGTTTTTCGGGGGAATGCTTTCAGTTTTTCACCATTTAGAATGATATTAGGCCATGGGCTTAGCATAGATGGCCTTTACAATGTTAAGGAATGTTCCCACTATCTCTATTTTTTCTAGTGTTTTGAGCATGAAGGGATGCTGTATTTTATCAAATGCTTTTTCTGCATCTATCTAAATAATCATGTAATTCTTAACTTTAAGTCTGTTGATATGGTGAATAACATTTATTGATTTCCTGATGTTGAACCAACCTTGCATCCCTGGGATAAAACTCACTTGATCGTGGTGCACTATCTTTTTAATATATTTTTGTATATGATTTGCTAAAAATTTGTTTAGAATTTTTGCGTCGATGTTCATTTAGGATATTGGTCTGAAATTTTCTTTCCTCGATGTGTCTCTGTCTGGTTTGGGTATCAGGGTGATATTGGCTTCATAGAATGAGTTTGGGAAGATTCCCTCCTCTTCTATTTCATGGAATACTTTGAGGAGTATTGGAATGATTTCTTCTTTAAAGGTTTTGTAGAACTCGGCTGAGAACCCATCTGGTCCTGACCTTTTCTTTGTTGGTAGGCTTTTGATGACCTCTTCTATTTCATTGCTTGAAATTGATTTATTTAAGTTGTGTATATCTTCTTCGTTCAGTTTAGGTAATTCATATGTCTTAGAAATTTTTGATGTCTTTGAGGTTTCCTGTTTTGTTGGAATATAGATTTTCAAAATGGCTTCTAATTATGTTTTTTATTTCACTCGTGTCTGTTGTGATATTTCCTTGTTCATTCCAAATTTTAGTAATTTGAGTTTTCTCCCTCTTTCTCTTTGTTAGTGTGGCTAAGGGTTTATCAATTTTGTTTATTTTTTCAAAGAACCAACTATTTATTTTTTAATTTTTCTGATTATTTCTTTTGTTTCAATTTCATTGATTTCGGGTCTGAGTTTAACTATTTCCTATCTTCTACTACTTTTGGTGTTGGTCTGCTCTTCTTTTTCTAGGGCTTTGAGCTGTAGTGTTAAGTCTTTTATTTGTTGATTTCTACTTCTTTTTTTGAATGCACCCCATTAAATAAATCTTCCTCTAGGTACTGCTTTGATAGTGTCACAGAGATTTTGATATGATGTGTCTTTGTTCTCGTTTACTTCTAAGAATTTTTTTTATTTCCCTCCTGATGTCTTCTGTTGTCCATTCATCATATAATAGCATATAACTTAATCTCCAGGTATTGGAGAAGTTTCTGTTTTTTATTCTGTCATTTATTTCTAATTTTAATCCATTATGATCTGATAGAATACAAGGTAATATCTCTATCTTCTTGTATTTGCTAACAGTAGCTTTGTGGCATAAAATATGGTCTATTTTAGAGAAGGATCCATGTGCTGGTGAGAAGAAAGTGTATTCACTCTTGGTTGGATGGCATATTCTATATATGTCTGTTAAGTCTAAATTGTTGATTGTGTTATTGAGATCTATGGTTTCTTTATTCAATTTTTGTTTGGAGGATCTGTCCAGTGGCGAGAGAGGCATGTTAAAATTGCCTAGTATTATTGTTTTGTGGTCTATTTGATTTCTGGAATTAAGAAGGATTTGTTTGATGTACATGGATGAGCCAATGTTCAGGGCATAGATATTTATGATTGTTAAGCCTTGCTGATTTATGCTTCCCTTAAGCAGTATGTAATATCTTTTTTTATTCCTTCTGACTAGTTTTGGCTTGAAGTCCACATTATCTGAAATGAGGATGAATACTCTAGGTTTTTTGCTGTGTCCATGTGCATGGTATGTTTTTTACCATCCTTTCACCTTTAGTCTATGGGTATCTCTTTCTATGAGATGAGTCTCTTGCAGGCAGTATATTGTTGGATCTTTCTTTTTAATCCAATCTGCAGTCTATGTCTTTTGATTGATGAGTTCAGGCCATTAACATTCAGGGTTATTATTATGATATGATTTGTATTCCCAGTCATTTGACTCATTTTTGTTTTTTGACATGATTTGATTTCTCCTTTATTTGGCTATTCCTTTAGGCTAGTTCCTCCCATTGCTGATTTGCATCATTGTTTTTTATCTCTTCCTCATGGAATATTTTGTTGAGAATGTTCTGTAATGCCAGCTTTCTTTTTGTAAATTTCTTTAGCTTTTGTTTATCATGGAAGGATCTTATTTCATCGTCAAATCTGAAAGTAAGTTTTGCTAGTATAAGATTGTTGATTGGCATCCATTTTCTTTCAGGGCTTGGTAAATGTTGTTCCAGTCCCTTCTTGTTTTTAGGGTCTGGATTGAAAAATTTGCTGATATTCTTGTTGGTTTTCCCCTGAATGTAATTTGATTCTTTTCTCTCATGGCCTTTAAAATTCTGTCTTTATTTTGTATGTTAGGTATTTTCATAATAATGTGCCTTGTTGTGGGTCTGCTGTAATTTTGTATATTTGGAGTCCTATAAGCCTCTTGAACTTTATTTTCCATTTCATTCTTCAGATTTGAGAAATTTTCTGATATTATTTCATTGAATAGATTGTTCATTCCTTTCGTATGTTTCTCTAAGCCTTCCTCAATCCCAATAATTCTTAAATTTGGCCTTTTCATGATATCGCATAATTCTTGTAGATTCTCTTCATGATTCTTACCATCTTCTCTGTTTGGTCAAACTTTGTTTTTGAGATTAAATATTTTGTCTTCAATGTCTGAGTTTCTGTCTTCCAGGTGTTCTATCCTATTGGTTATGCTTTCTATGGAGTTTTTAACTTGGTTTATTGTTTCCTTCATTTCAAGGATTTCTTTTTTTTCAATATATCTAACTCTTTGTTGAAATGATCTCTTGCTTCCTGTATTTGGTCTTTTAACTGTTGATTGGTGCAATCATTTAATGCCTGCATTTGCTCATTCATCATCTCATTCAATGCCTGCATTTGCTCTTTCATCTCCTCGTTTGCTTCCCTGATTGTTTTAATTATGTTCATTCTGAACTCCCTTTCTGACACTACTTCTGCTGTGTTGTCATTGGGTTTTATTGATATAGTATCTAGGTTTGTTTGGAACATTTTCTTCTCTTGTTTTCTCATATTGGTCAGATGTCAGTGGAACTCTGAGATATCTGTGAGGAAAGGCTTTCACTGGGTGGTCTGCTCTGAGAAGCTGGCCGTGAAAGTAGCCTGCTGCCAGAGGGAACAGGGCTGCTTGAGGCAGTCCCTGGCTGCCCCTGTCCTGGTTCCTGAAGCTTCCTGTGGGCCAGAGCTTGCTGCTGGCTCTGGGACTTGGAGCTGTTTCTGTGGAGATTGGCTCTCACTCGGGGCCTGCTCCAAGAAGCTGACTGTGTGGAAGGAGCCTGCTGCCAGAGGGAGCAGGGCTACCTGGGGAAGACTCTAGCTGCCCTGCCCTGCTCTGATAAGCTGCCCCTGTCTGGTTCTGCCACCCGGGCCGAGCTTCACCCGGTGGGGGAGACTCACCCCATGACTCTATTTTAGTCCAAGTCTCTCAATGCCTCCCCTTCTAGAATCCTGGGTTCTGGAGCAACAGGAGATGCAGTCACCCTCTAGTCCACCATCTTGCATCGCCCCGTGGAAAGAGCCTGCCGCTGGAGGGAGCAGGGCTTCTTGGAGAAGTCTCTGGCTGCCCTGTCCTGGTCTCAGAGGCTGCCTGAGGGCCAGAGCTCTCCGCTGGCTCCAGGACTTGGAGCTGGTTTTGTGCAGATAGGCTCTCACTGGGGGGCCTGCTCCAAGAAGCTGGCCATGTGGAAGGAGCCCGGCCGGAGGGAGCAGGACTACCTGGGGAAGACTCTAGCTGCCCTGTGCTGCTCTGATAAGCCGCCCCTTTCCAGGCCTGCCACTCGGGCCGAGCTTCACACGTTGGGGAAGACTCACCTCGTGGCTCTATTTTAGCCAAGTCTCTCAATGCCTCCTGTTCTTGAATCCTGGGTTCTGGAGCGACAGGAGATGCAGTCACCCTATAATCTGCCATCTTGAATCACCCTGTGGAAAGCGTGATTCTTGTCATTAAGTCTATTGATGTGATAAATTACATTTATTGATTTCTGTATGTTGAATCAACATTGTGTACTTGGGAAGAATCCCCCCTTAATCATGGTGCAATATCTTTAAAATATGTTTTTGTATGCAATTTTCTAAAATTTTAATGAGAATTGTTGCATCCACATTCATCAGGCATAGTGTCCAAAGTTTTCTTTCTTTGATATGCCTTTTTCTGCTTTTGGTCTCAGGGTGATACTAGCTTCATAGAATGAGTTTGATAGGGTTTCCTTCTTTTATATTTCATGGAACAGTTTTTGATTATCATCAGTAGCTTAGTGTGGCTGTCATATTACCTTTTCATCACTAATTTTAGTAAATTGAGTTTTCTCTCCCTCTCAGTGTGCTAAGGGTTTATCAATTATATGTATTTTTTCAAGGAAACAAATTTTTGTTTTGTCAATTTTTAAAATTGTTTCTTTTGTTTTTCAGTGTCATTGATTTCAGTTCTGATTTTAATTATTTCCTGTTGTCTACTACTTTTGGTGTTGATTTATTCTTTTTCTAGGGATTTGAGTGGTAATGTTAGGTCATGTAATGTTAGGACTTTCTATTCTTTTAATAAATGGTTTCAATGGAATGAGCTTTCCTCATAGCACGAAATCATAGTGTCCCAGATACTTTGATATGTTGAGTAACTATTCTCATTTACTTCTAAGTGTTTTTTAACTTCATCCCTGATTTCTTCTGCTGTTCATTCATCATTAAGAAGAATATTACTTTGTCTCCAGGTGATAGAGTAGCTTCTATTAATTATTCTATGATTGACATTTAATTTCACTCCATTATAATCTGATAGAATGAACAGTATCATCTCTATTTTTTGTACTTCCTAAGAGTTGCTTTGTGGTATATGATATGATCTGTTTTAGAGAAGGATCCAGGTGCTGCTGAGAGGAAAGTATATTTACTCATTGATAGATAAATATTCTGTATGTCTGTTAAGTCTAAATTATTAACTATATTCTTTATTTCTATAGTTTCTTTGTTTAGTTTTTGTTTGGAGGATCTTTCCAGTAGGGGAAGAGGTGAGTTAAAGTCATCTAGCATTATTTTGTTGTGGTCTATTTAATTATTCAAATTGAGAAGGGTATGTTTTATGTGCATAGAAGTTCCATTGTTTAGGGCATATTTATGATTGTTATGTCTCATTGATTTATAATTCCCCTAATCAGTACAAAATGTCCTTCTTTGTCCCTTCTGATTACTTTTGGCTTGAAGTCCACTTTATCATACTTGAGGATAGAAATCCCTGCTTGTTTATGTGATTCATGTGAGTGATATGATTTTTTCCTCAACTTTTCACCTTTGGTCTGTGGTTGTCTTTTCCTATGAGGTGAGTCTTCTGGAGACAGTATGTAGTTAGGTCTTGTTATTAATCCAATCTTCCAGTTTATGTCTTTTGGTTGATGAATTTAGTCCATTAACATTCAAGTTTATTGTGAAATACGATATGCATTTTTGGTCATTAAGGTTTATTACTAGTTTTTAATTTGAATTACTTTCCCCTTTGAAGATATTCCTTTAGTATAATTCATCCCTTTACTGGTATTCAATTTTTAAAAATTTCATCTTCATGGAATATTTTGCTGAGAATATCTGTAGTGCAGGCTTTCTAGTTGTGAATTCTTTTAACTTTTGTTTTTCATTGAAGGTTTTTATTTCATTTTCAATCTGAATCTTAATTTTGATGGATATAGGATTCTTGGTTGGCATCCATTCTCTTTCAAAAGCATGGAATATGTTATTCTAGGACCTCCTATCTTTGAGTGTGTGAGTGAGAAACCAGCTGAGATCTGAATTGGTTTCCCCCATATGTAATCTGATATTTTTCTCTTATAGCCTCTAAAATTCTGTCCTTATTCTGTATGTATTATAACATACCTTGATGTGTGCCTGTTATAATTTTGTACATTTGGAATCCTGTAAGCCTCTTGTCTTGATTTTCTATTTCATTCTTCAGATTTGGAAAATTTTCTGATATTATGTCATTGAAAAGATTGTGAATTACTTTGGTTTGTATCTCCACTCCTTCATCAATCCTGATAAGCCTTAAATTTGCTCTTTCATGTTATCACATAATTCTTGGAAGTTCTATTCATGGTTTCTTAATATCTTCTCTCTGTGGTCAACCCTATTTTCAAGATAATAAATTTTGTCTTCATTTTCTGAGGTTCTGTCTTCCAAGTGGTCTAGTCTGTTGGTGATACTTTCTATTGAATTTTTAATTTGGTTTATTGTTTCATTCATTGCAAGGATTTCTGCTTGTTTTTCCCCCAGAATCTATGATTCTTTATTGAAATGATCTTTCACTGCTTATACCATCCTTTACTTTGCAGATCGGTTAACTCTGTAAATTCTATACTCCTTCTTTGACATTTCTTCCACTGTGGTGTGGATAGATTCTGGTACTGGTATATTTTGGGGGTTTCAGCCACATCCAGCATGTATTAGGGAAGGGTTAACTATTGGAGGATGGTGCCAGTGATAAATTAATTAATTACTAATAAACTTATCTAATCAATAAACACACAAGAGTCAATACTCTTTTCAAAAGGAAGGGGGTGTTGTGGATTGGGCCATAACATATTGGGCCTCCAACAAGATGGAGGACCCCACCTTCACCTTTATTTATAGTGATACAGGTAAAGGGCCCTAGACTAAGAGGGGCTTCTCCAGTGAGAAACAGGAGGGGGTAGAGTTAGGGAAGCCATTTGCTTAATGAACTGGCATATCCCCAGAGGTTAAGCCACTCCCATACAGGGTCACTTATTTGTAGGCTATCTGAAACAGTCTCCTATGATCACCAGTTCCTGGGAGTCAGACCTCTGTATCCCATGGCTCAGCCAAGTCTGATTCTGCTAGGCACAAATGGCTCCCAAAGAGTGTCTTGGTTTGTTTAAGGTGATATTTTTCCCTTACTTTTTCATATTGTTTTTGTGTCTATGCATCTAACAGTATGGATCAGAGGCAGTAGAGTTTTTAACCTGGGGACTTATAGTGTCCCTGAAGGCTTCCAGTACCTCATTATTTAGGGGAGATAAATAATAACTACAAATGCAAGCAATATGCAGCATAAAAAATAGTTCCTAAACTACAATATTTATTATCACAATAAACCAAAATGTTATGATCAGTTATTGAGTACAATAAAAACAGCAAGTTTGAAAAATGGTTTACAATTTCAAGTGGTGGACAGAGAACAGAAGTGATATAGAATGTGATGATTATGAAGAAGGAGTAAAGAAGACAGAAGTAACATATAAAGAAAGAATGAAAGGGAGAACAATAAAGATTGGATGTTAACTGAAGAACAGAGAATCAACTGAAACAGGCAGGAGAAATATGTGTGTGCATGTGTGTGTGTGTGTGTGTGTATGTGTGTGTGTTTATAGCAACAATTATATATTATTAATGTGTATTATATAATACATATAATTAACATACATAATGTGTTATATAAAATTTAAATATATATATATATGAAGTAAAAATTTAAAAAATAAAATAATACAACATAAAACCAAAATATACAAATCAAACATCCTAGTTCACAATAAAACTACTCCATGTAAAATAACTGGTTTCAAGATTGCTCACTGACTGGTGCCTATCATCCACCATTTGCCTGCCTTTTTGTCGGGGTACCCAGGACCCCTGGCCCTAGGTGTGGCTAAGATGGTGCCTGGCAGTGAGCCAGAGCAGTTAACTTTTGTACAAACATCTGACATCATTTTAAGGAAGTCTTTATGACTGGTTCTCTGGTCTCATGCACAACGCATGATCTCGGGATGCCCTGCTTGGCTCTCTGTATCTGTCCACGCTTTTCCCTCGTGTGCTCTCCTTTGATTGGTGGTTTTACCTATATAAGGTCTGTAACTTCCCTGCTGAGGAGGGAAGGAGGATAAGAAAAAGAAACAATAGAAGCAGAAGGACAGCACGCAATAAAGCTTTGAAACTTCAAAAAAAAAAAAAAAGGTGTCTGTTTTAAACTTCTGGGCTGCTACACAAAACTAACTCATTTTCCAGGATTCTTGTTTTGTTTTGTTTTTCTTTAATGCTGTATTTTTGAGCTCATAATTTTGATCCTACATACCTAGGTTAATGATTTTTTTTTCTTTTTGATCAGTTCTATTTTTTATTCAACTAAAGTTTTTAAACATCTGTTACATTGCAATGGAGATTCACCTATAAAGTTACAAGGCCTTTGATTTTGTGTTATGTGAATGTTGTGCTGTCTAATGTCATGTTTTGTCTGTATCAAAACTGAGCACTCCTAAAATTAAAATTTAAAAATGGATCCAAATACTTTTATTCACGTGATTTAAAAAGGTTCAATTTAAATTGAGTAAATTAATAAAAGTAAAATGTCTTTAAAAATAACTTACAAGTCTCTAGGTGGTCAAACTAATGGAATGTTGATGTTAAACAATGTCTAATATCAATTGTTTCTAGGACCTTTCTTCAACAGAAAAGAGACAACAAATACTGTTCAGGACACTTGTCTAATATCTTGACTAAAAACAAGGTTACTAAGAGTTATGTCTTAACAAGTACAATTCTATATACAAAGGGTTCTAAAGGTTTCAACTGTGTTTCAGTTAGAGTACTATAAACAACAAAGTATTTTATCTTGTTAAAATGGTGTAATTTATCTAAATTCAGAAATTTCATAAGAGTTGTTTCAGAATGTAAACAAAAGGGGGTCAACACATAAAAAAGAAAAAAATAAAAGGTTCTAAAAATACAACTATATTTAGTGAAGAAGAAAATCTTTCTGGATAAAAAAGTGTTATATAATAAAATACATGAGGGTCTAAATAAGTGCTAAAAAAGTCTGTGTGTAAGTAAAGGACAAGTTTCAACAAGTCTGTGTGTAACTAAGTTGGTTGTATGTATGTAAAACAGCTAAAGCTATTTAAGGTTTTTCCTAAGGTGAAATACTAATGTTCTGATATAAGCCAAAGTTTAATCTATATGGTAAAATGACATGGTAAAATAACAAGGATTTCTTAGAAACACTAATTTACTCTTAACTTTGTGTCTATTAAGTTTTATTCTTTAAAACAATTAGTCTTAAAAATTGGGGTTTATACAATTATGGTTAAACAACTGTTAAGAGTATTGTACTATGTTACAGAGTCTAAATTTTTCTTTAAAAACTAAATTTAGTAAGATTAAAGTGTCAAGGTAATTGTAAAATGGTCACTCCTTGTATATTAAATGTATTCATATTTTCCAAGTATACAAGTTTTAAAGCAGGGTATTTATCAAGCTGCTATTCTCCAAACTTCTCTCTCAATGTTGGAATGCTTCTAGGTTCTCATGAGCAGTCTTAATGCCTATTCCTACCAGCTAAAATATTACAATCATATCCCAAAGCTGTTGCTCAAGTAATATTTAAGGGAATAGAATCTTGCATTACTGTCTTTGGAATCCATTCTTCTATCATTATAACCCCTTATTCCACTCAGCAAATTAAATGGCTAAGCAATAATGATGATGATTGGTCAGTATTATATTGTTCCACCTCAGTTCAGTTTAATAACCATTATCCCCAACATCCTTGGATTCAGTTTTGTAAAGTTACTCCCATAATTTTTCCAAAAGTGACTAGTACCCAGCCTATTAAAAATTGCATAACTATATTTACTGATGGATCTAATAATGGAGTAGGCGCTACACTTGTTCATAATCAACTTCATACTATAATAGTTCAATCCAACTCAACACAAGTTATTAAACTCACAACTGTGGTGTTGGCTTTTAAAATAACAAATAATCAGCCGTTTAATCTCCTATCTGATAGTTCATATGTTGTTAATGCTTTAAGTGTTCTTAAAACTGTGCCATGTATTTCTTCTTTATCCACCGTGGCTTCTTATTTCACTACACTACAAAACCTTATTCTGCAATGTAAACATCCATTCTATATAGGACATATTAGGGCTCATTCTAATTTACCGGGACCTTTGGCTAGAGCTAATGATTTGGTGGATATGGCTACCAAATCCGTTTTTGTTTTTTTCCATAGAGGAACAAACAAAACTCTTTCATAAAAAATTCCATGTAAATTCCACTACCTTGAGTAGAAAATTTCCTATCTCTAAATGTGTGGCTCGACAAATAGTAAAAAATTGTCAACACTGTGCTCCTTTGATCCCAGTACAATCTTTTGGAGTCAATCCCAGGGGATTGTTACCTAATCATGTTTGGCAAATGGATGTAACTCATATTCCTGAATTCGGTACTGTAAAGTATGTACATGTGTCAGTAGACACTGCTTGAGGGGTCATCATGGCTTCTGCTCACTCTGGAGAAAAGGTAAAAGATGTCATTCAACACTGCCTACAAGCGTTTGCTTGCTGGGACATACCTAAAGTTATAAAAACAGATAATGGTCCTGCTTATACCTCCAAAAGCTTCCGGCTATTTCTACAAACATTTAATATTCAATTGATTACTGGTATTCCCTATAATCCACAAGGACAAGGTATAGTCAAGAGGACACATCTCACCTTAAAAAATTGTCTTAATAAACAAAAAGGGGGAATAGGAGCCTCTTTTAAATCTCCCAAGGACAAAATTAATCTGGTTCTTTTTATTTTAAATTTTTTGACTATAGACAATTATGGACACTCTGCGGCTGATCGCCATAGCAACCCTTCCCCTGTCCCTCAAACATGGGTCAAGTGGAAAGACATATTGACAGGTTGCTGGAAAGGACCAGATCCAGTATTACATTGGGTCCGAGGGTCTGTTTGTATTTTTCCACAGGATCAACAAACTCTGATCTGGGTTCCTGAAAGACTGACCAGACCTATACAACATGGAAGTGATACTACTCCTCCTCACGATAGTGAGCCTTCCCATAACTGCAAAGACACAAACGGACAGCCAGACCCGAAACCTGTGGGCAATAGTTAAAGCTTGGCCATATCCTTTGCCGTTAACTAATACTTCCTCTCTACTCCCTCCGTTGTTCACCACCAATGCGGCTACAGGATTACCCACTACACTTTATGATCCAGAGACTCAACCATATAATTCTTCCACTATCTCCCTCCCTGGAGCCTTATGCTTTGAATAACTCTAGCCCTTGTATTGTTCTCCAAAAGCAGGTACAGGGTCTCTTTTATAAGAGTATGGAATCCCCTTATGCTCTGCTCCAGGGTTATGTTTTGCTTGGTCTTCAGTATGCCAATAATAATTTAATAACCACATCAAGGACATACTGGGAAGGGGAAGCTACCTTGATCACAGGATTTGTACCTCATAAATTACCTCTTCCCACTAATGGATTTAAAACTCCCAGAATTTTTCCTCCATGTAATCCAAAATTTTCCACACCTCCCATTTGGACAGGTTGTCAAAATACAAAGCGAGCGACCCCAGTTCAACATGGATTTTTCTTCACACCAAATTTTACTTCCCAGCGTACCACTGATAATTTTGCTGATCATGACGCCATGGGCATGGAGCACGTTAATCCTTTTGATAGCTGGTTGCTATTCACCTCAACTTCAGGATATACTAACTTACAACCTCTTTTTGCTCTTAAAGGAGGATCTTTTAGACAATGCGAATGGAACTCTTCGACGTGGAGCGGAAAAAATACTGGAGCTGAGACTACTACTAACTGTACTAGAGACATTACATTCTCTTCCACTCCAGCCTGTGTGTTCCCTCCTTTTATGTTTCTACTAACCAATATTTCCAATAACACAACCCTTGATTGCTCTCAATCTAGTTGCTACCTTTCTCAATGTTGGAATGCTACCAATTTCTCCCGCACGGTCTTAATGCACATCCCTACCTTCCTACCTATCCCAGTCTCTGTTACAGATGCAGAATTACCAGTGCTACTATCAAGAAATAAAAGACAATTTGGCATCGCAGCAGCTGTGGTTGCAGCTGCTGCATTGACAACTACTATACAGACAGCGACTGCAGTCAACCGTTTAGCTGAAAACACAGCTACTGCCTTACAAACTCAAGAGACTTTAAACCAACATTTAAGGGCAGGCTTACTCCTGGTGAATCAAAGAGTGGACCTATTACAAGAACAAGTGGACATATTACAAGAACTTTTGGGACTGGGATGTGTTTACTCTTTAAGAGCTGTTTGTGTTACCCCTATTGTATATGATAATTTCAGCACTGCAGCTAAGTTATCTAGTAATTTGTCACTTTACCTTACTTCTACTTGGTCATCTCAATTTGATAATCTTACCTCACAACTTAGAGCCGAAATTGTCAAAGTTAATTCTACTGGGGTACATATTGCTTCTGTATCTGAGATGGCTAAATGGTTTTCTTCTGCTTTCAATTTTGTAAAACAGTGGGCAGGTCTGGGCACTTTGGGACTGCTTCTCCTCATTGGTATCCTTTTCCTCACTCGTCTGTTTGTGCGTCTACGAGCCAGCCAACACAGGGATCGGATTATCTTTCATCAGGCCATGACCGCCCTAGAGGCCGGCAGTTCCCCACAAGTGTGGCTCTCGATGCTGGACCGGTAGTCAAAGACAGGTAATGAAGGAGGTGGCTATGTACCAACCTAAGACAGGAGCTGCAGCATGCTCTGCAGACTCTGATGACGGGTAAGGACATTTGCTGACCACTCAACCTAAGACAGGCACGGTCCCGAGCTTTAATTTTATAATAAAAAAGGGGGAACTGTTGGGGTACCCGGGACCCCTGGCCCTAGGTGTGGCTAAGATGGCGCCTGGCAGTGAGCCAGAGCAGTTAACTTTTGCACAAACATCTGACATCATTTTAAGGAAGTCTTTATGACTGGTTCTCTGGTCTCATGCACAACACATGATCTCGGGATGCCCTGCTTGGCTCTCTGTATCTGTCCATGCTTTTCCCTCGTGTGCTCTCCTTTGATTGGTGGTTTTACCTATATAAGGTCTGTAACTTCCCTGCTGAGGAGGGAAGGAGGATAAGAAAAAGAAACAATAGAAGCAGAAGGACAGTGTGCAATAAAGCATTGAAACTTCAACCAGGTGTTGTGTTTCTCTGCGGGCAGGGAACGCACCACCTTTTGCCTGCCCATCACCTGCCTTTCACTTACCCATCACCCACCTCCTGAGGTCCACCTGCCAATCATCTGCTGGTAGCCAGCAGACCAACTACAGACCACCAATGGATCACCAGCTGCCTGGAAGTCCACTGTCACAGAATCTGCAGGTTTGGTTACATGTGGCTGCTGCAATTTTGAGACAACAGCCAGGACCCAGGCTGAACTGACTGAGCCCCATCTCCAGGACCTCTCAGCCTGAATGACCACACCTTGTCTCCAGGACCCCCAGACTGATGGACAGTGCCCCACCTCTGGTACCCCTCAATAAGACCAACCACACTCCACCTCCAGGACCTGTGCCTAACCAACTGCATCCTGCCTTCAGTAACCCTGGTCAACCATGCCCACACCCTGAGCTGCTGCTCCCCATTTGCCAACACTTTGGAAGCCAGAGCAACCATCTTGGATTATCCTGGAAGTGGTAGTTCCCATCTTTATGTGGGGCAAATCCCACCCTGAGATGCCTGCTGGAAACTGGAAGTTTATTGTCAGGTACCTCTCATGCATCAAGATAGTGAAGACTGGGAGGTTTGAACACTATATGACTGTTGTAGTGTAGATTTTAAAAATTTAATTTAATTTTTTTCCTTTTGGAAAAATTTTGTTTTTATTTCTTTACTTTTCTTGCTCTATTTTCCTTTTGTATCCTTGTTTTTTCAGAGTCTCTTTCCCCCTTTTCTCATGCTAACAACCAACTTCTTTTGATTACACTTTCACTCTTTCTATGATCTAGAATTTCTAAATACTCTTTTCTTGAAATGCTAGACAGAACAATTAGACAGGCAAAAGAAATTAATGGGATACAAATAGGAAAAGAAGAACTCAAACTGTCACTATTTGCTGATGATATGATTTTATCATTAGAGGATCCAAAAAAAGTCCACCAGAAAACTTCTAGACCTCATAAATGAATTCAGCAAAATAGCAGGATATAAAACCAACATGCATAAATCTAATGAATTTTTTATTCATAAGCCCTGAACCATCTAAAAGGGAAATGAGGAAAGCAACTCTGTTCACAATAGCCTTAAAAAAAAACTTGAGAATCAGTCTAACCATAGAGGTGAAAGATCTCTACAATGAAAACTACAGAACATTAAAGAAAGAAATTGAAGAAGACTTTAGAAGATGGAAAGATCTCTCATGTTCTTGGATAGGCAGAATTAATATCTTCAAAATGGCCAAACTTCCAAAGGTGCTTTACAGATTTAATGCAATTTCAATTAAAATCCCAATGTTATTTCTCATGGAAAAGAGAAAGCAATCATGAACTTCATCTGGAAGAACAAAAGATGCAGAATATCCAAAGCAATCCTGGGCAGGAAGAGTGATGCAGGAGGTATTGCAATACCAGACCTTAAACTCTACTTTAGAGCAATAGTAACAAAAATGGCATGGTTTTGGCACCAAAATAGACAGGTAGACCAATGGTACAGAATAGAAGACATGGAGACATACCCACATAAGCACAGTTTTCTCATCCTAGACAAAGGTGCCAAAAACTTGCAATGGAGAAAAGATAGCCTGTTCAACAAATGGTACTGGCAAAACTGGAAGTCCATATGCAGTAAAATGAAATTAAACTACTATCTCTCATCCTGTACAAAACTCAACACAAAATGGATCAAGAATCTAGAAATTAGACCTAAGCCCCTTCACCAAATAGGAGAAAAAGTAGGCCCAAATCTCCATCACATTGGCTTGGGACCAGACTTCCTTAACAAGATCCTCATACTGCAAGAAATAAAAACAAGAATCAAAAAATGGGATAAATTCAAACTAAAAAGTTTTTCTCAGCAAAGGAAACAATCAATAATGTGAAAAGAGAACATACAGAGTGGAAGAAAATCTTTTCCACACACACTTCAGACAGAGCATTTATCCTCAAAATTTATAAAGAACTTTAAAAATTTTACACCTAAAATACAAAGAAGCCAATCAATAAATGGGCCAAGGAACTGGGCAGACACTTCAAAGAAGATATACAGGTGATCAACAAATATATGAAAAAGTACTCATCATCCCTAGTAATTAGAGAAATGCAAAATAAAATTACCCTAAGATTTCATCTAACTCCAATTAGAATGGCTATTATCAAGAACACAAGCAATAATAAGTGTTGACATGGATGTGGGGAAAGAGACACACTCATACATTGCTGGCGGAGTTGCAAATTGGTGTAGCCAGTGTGGAAAGTAGTATGGAGATTCTTCAGAAAACTTGGAATGTAACCACAATTTGACCCAGATATCCCACTCCTTGGCCTATACCCAAAGGACTTTATATCAGCATACTACAATGATGCAACCACATCAATGTTCATAGCAGCTCAATTCACAATAGCTAGACTGTGGAACCAACCGAGATGCCCTTTGATTGATGAATGGATAAAGAAACTGTGGTATATAGACACAATGGAATATTACACAGTCATAAAGAAGAATAAAATTATGGCATTTGCTGGCAAATGGATGAAGTTGGAAAATATCATGTTACGTGAAATAGGCCAAGTCCCCCAAACCAAAGGCTGGGTATTTTCTCTGACAAATGGATGACAATATATAATGATGTGGGGTGGTAACGAGGGAGAGAAGAATGAAGGAACTTTGGATGGTATAGAAGAAAATGGGGTAGGAAGAAGTGGGGGATGGAAAGATAGTAGAATGAAACAGAGATTATTACCCTATGTATATGTATGATTATGTGAATGGTGTGAATCTACATTGTGTACAACCATAGAATTGAAAAGTTGTACCCCATTTGTGTACAATGAATCAAGATGCAGTCTGTAAAAATAAAAAAAATTAACCAAAAAAAAAACTGGCTTCAAAAATATATAGATGTCCATGTACTATGAAGGACATGATTAAACAGGGAACAAGAATTTAAAAAAAATAAGAAAAACAATCATGATGAAAAGTTAAAGATTTTTTTCCATTGGAATTAAAAATATTCTCAGCTTCTCTTCTCAGCAGTTTTTAGACTCCAACCTCAGGTTTGCTGAAGTGAGAGAGGTTATCCTGTAAGTGGAATTCCTGGAGGCAGGGTTTAGGCTTATGCAGGCTTCAGGTACTTTGCTGAATGACAGTTGGTATAGAAATTTTTAAATCAGTGCATCTACAGGGCCAAGTACTTGTTGGATCATGGAAGGCTTTACCCCAAGGATCTTCCCTGGGGTCCACTCCTGTGGTGAGGAAATGAGTTCTTAGTCTCCCACAGTGTCTGCAAACTCCACATTTACTGGTGTTAGTGCTGTCTCCAAACAATCTCTCCCAACCTTACACTTTTGATGCACCTCTCCAAGCTGGTCCTGAAAGTAGCCAGATTGGAGGGGAAAGGGTAGAACTTCATGGGTTTCTATGACCATCTGTCCCCTGTGTAAACCTCTCTCCATGGTTGATTTTTCTTATGGTCATTTAAGCATACTATATGTCTTGTACAGCATGTGTCAATGGGGCCTGTATTTTGGGCCAAACTCAAGTTTTCCAGGAATTGGCTTCTTCAGCTGCTAATACCCATGCCATGGCTACACAATGGTAGCTTCTGTTTTTTTTTAAATAATTTATTTATTTTGATTCATTGTAAACAATTGGGGTACAACTTGTTTCTCTGGTTGTTCATGAACTAGAGTCATACCATTTGTGTAATCAAACATATACATAGGGTAATAATGTTTGTCTCATTCTGTTATTTTTCCTCCCCTCACTCCTCCCACTCCTCTTTTTCCTCTATACAATCCATCCTCCCTCCATTTTTGCCTCCCTCCCACCCCCAATTTTGTATCATCATCACTTATCAGACAGATCATTCATCCTTTTTTTGTGATTGGCTTATCTCACTAAGAATGATATTCTTCAACTTCATCCATTTGCCTGAAAATGCCATAATTTTATTCTTTTTTATGACTGAGTAATGTTCCATTGTATATATATGCCACAGTTTCTTTATCCATTAATCAATTGAGGGGCATCTAGGTTGGTTCCACAATCTAGTTACTGTAAATTGAGCAGCTATGAACATTGATGTGGCTGCAATCACTGTAGTATGCTGATATAAAGTCCTTTGGGTAGAGGCCAAGGAGTGGGATAGTTTGGTCAAATGGTGGTTCCATTCCAAGTTTTTTAAGGAACCTCCACATTGCTTTCCAGAGTGGCTGCACAAATTTGCAACCCCACCAGCAATGTATGAGTGTACCTTTTCTCCCACATCCTCACCAACACTTATTGTTGCTTGTATTCTTGATAATAGCCATTCTAATTGGGGCGAGATAACATCTTAGTGTAGTTTTGATTTGCATTTCTCTTATTACTAGAGATGTTGAACATTTTTCCATATGTTTGTTGATTTCTTGTAGATCTCCTTCTGTGAAGTGTCTGCTCATTTCCTTAGCCCATTTGTTGATTGGGTTATTTGTATTCTTGGCATAAAGTTTTTGAGTTCTTTATAGATTCTGGAGATTAGTGCTCTATCTGAAGTTTGTGTGACCAAGATTTTCTCCCACTGTAGGCTCTCTCTTCACATTGATGATTGTTTTCTTTGCTGAGAAAAAGCTTTTTAGTTTGAATCTATCCCAATTATTGATTCTTGCTTTTATTTCTTGTGCTTTGGGTGTCATGTTCAGGAAGTCTGATCCTAAGCCAACATGATGAAGATTTGGATCTACTTTTTCTTCTATAAGATGCAGGGTCTCTGGTCTAATTCCTAGGTCCTTGATCCATTTGAGTTGAGTTTTGTGCAGGATGAGAGATAGGGATTAGTTTTATTCTGCTGCATATGGATTTCCAGTTCTCACAGCACCATTTGCTGAAGAGGCTATCTTTTCTCCATTGTATGTTTTTGACACCTTTATACAGTATGAGAAAACTGTGTTTACTTGGGTTTGTCTCTGTGTCCTCTTTTCTGTAACATTGATCTACCTGTCTGTTTTGGTGCCAATACCGTGCCATTTTTGTTACTATTGCTGTGTAGCATAGCTGAAGTTCTGGTATTGTGATATCTCCTGCTTTACTCTTCCTGCAAATGATTGCTTTACGTATTCTGGGTCTCTTACTTTTCCAAGTGAATTTCATGATTTCTTGCTCTATTTTTATGAGGTACATCATTGGGATTTTAATTGGAATTGCATTGAATTTGTATAGCACTTTTAGTAGTATGGCCACTTTGACAAAATTAATTCAGCCTGTTCAAGAGCATGGGAGATCTTTCCATTTTCTATTTTCTTTTTTTTTTTTATTGTAAACAAATGGGATACATGTTGTTTCTCTGTCTGTACATGGCATAAAGGCATACCATTTGTGTAATCATAAATCTACATAGGGCAATGTTGTTTGATTCATTCTGCCATTTTTCCCTTCCCCCCCTCCCCTCCCACCCTTCCCCTCCATCTATACAGTCCTTCCTTCCTCCATTCCTGTCCCCCTCCCTAAACCCAACTCCAACCCCAACACTAACCCTTCCCACCCCCCATTATGTGTCATCATCCACTTATTAGTGATATCATTCTTCCTTTGGTTTTTTGAGATTGGCTTATCTCACTTAGCATGATATTCTCCAGTTTCATCCATTTGCCTGCAAATGCCATAATTTTATCATTCTTTATGGCTGGGTAATATTCCATTGTATATATATATACCACATTTTCTTCATCCATTCATCAATTGAAGGACATCTAGGTTGGTTCCACAATCTGGCTATTGTGAACTGAGCAGCTATGAACATTGATGTGGCTGTATCTCTGTAATATGCTGATTTTAAGTCCTTTGGGTATAGGCCAAGGAGTGGGATAGCTGGGTCAAATGAGGGTTCCATTCCAAGTTTTCTAAGGAATCTCCACACTGCTTTCCAGAGTGGCTGCAATAATTTGCAGCCCCACCAGCAATGTAAGAGTGTACCTTTCTCCCCGCATCCTCGCCAACACCTGTTGTTGCTTGTATTCTTGATAATTGCCATTCTAATTGGGGTGAGATGGAATCTTAGGGTGGTTTTGATTTGCATTTCTCTTATTACTAGAGATGTTGAACATTTTTCCATATGTTTGTTGATTGCTTGTATATCTTTTTCTGTGAAGTGTCTATTCATTTCCTTAGCCCATTTGTCAGTTGGATTATTTACATTCTTGGTGTAGAGTTTTTTGAGTTCTTTATAGATTCTGGAGATTAGCACTCTATCTGAAGTATGATTGGCAAAGATTTTCTCCCACTCTGTAGGCTCTTTCTTTGCATTGCTGATAGTTTCCTTTGCTGAGAGAAATCTTTTTAGTTTGAATCTATCCCAGTTATTGATTCTTGCTTTTATTTCTTGTGCTATGGGAGTCCTGTTGAGGAAGTCTGGTCCTAAGCCGACATGTTGAAGCTCTGGACCTACTTTTTCTTCTATAAGATGCAAGGTCTCTGGTCTGATTCCGAGATCCTTAATCCATTTTGAGTTTAGTTTCATGCATGGTGAGAGATATGGGTTTAGTTTCATTCTGTTGCATATGGATTTCCAATTCTCCCAGCACCATTTGTTGAAGAGGCTATCTTTTCTCCATTGCATATTTTTGGGCCCTTTGTCTAGTATGAGAAAATTGTATTTATTTGTGTTTGTGTCTGTGTCCTCTATTCTGTACCATTGATCCACCTTTCTATTTTGGTACAAATACCATGCCGTTTTTGTTACTATTGCTTTGTAGTAGAGTTGAAGATCTAGTATTGCGACACCCCCTGCTTCACTCTTTCTGCCAAGGATTGCTTTAGGTATTCTGGGTTTTTTATTCTTCCAGATGAATTTCATAATTGCTTGCTCTATTTCTGTAAGGTACATCATTGGGATTTTAATTGGAATTGCATTGAATCTGTATAGCACTTTTGGTAGTATGGCCATTTTGACAATATTAATTCTTCCTATCCAAGAACATGGGAGATCTTCCCATCTTCTAAGGTTTTCTTTAATTTCTTTCTTTAGTGTTCTGTAGTTCTCATTGTAGAGGTCTTTCACCTCTTTTGTGAGATTGATTCCCAAGTATTTTATTTTTTTCGAAGCTATTGTGAATGGGGTAGTTTTCCTAATTTCTCTTTCTGAAGATTCATCGCTTATGTATAAAAATGCCTTAGATTTATGTGCATTGATCTTATATCCCGCTACTTTACTGAATTCACTTATGAGATCTAAAAGTTTTCTGGTGGAATTTCCTGGTTCCTCTAAGTATACAATCATATCATCAGCAAATAGGGATAGTTTGAGTTCTTCTTTTCCTATTCATATCCCTTTAATTTCTTTGGTCTGTCTAATTGCTCTGGCTAGAGTTTCAAGGACGATATTGAATAGAAGTGGTGAAAGAGGGCATCCCTGCCTTGTTACAGTTTTTAGAGGGAATGCTTTCAGTTTTTCACCATTTAGAATGATATTAGCCATGGGCTTAGCATAAATGGCCTTTAGAATGTTAAGGAATGTTCCCACTATCCCTATTTTTTCTAGTGTTTTGAGCATGAAGGGGTGCTGTATTTTATCAAATGCTTTTTCTGCATCTATTGAATTAATCTTGTCATTCTTGACTTTAAGTCTATTGATATGGTGAATGACATTTATTGATTTCCTGATGTTGAACCAACCTTGCATCCCTGGGATGAAACCCACTTGATCATGGTGCACTATCTTTTTAATATATTTTTGTATGCGATTTGCTAAAATTTTGTTGAGAATTTTTGCGTCGATGTTCATTAAGGATATTGGTCTGAAATTTTCTTTCCTCGGTGTGTCTCTGTCTGGTTTAGGTATCAGGGTAATATTGGCTTCATAGAATGAGTTTGGGAGAGTTCCCTCCTCTTCTATTTTCTGGAATACTTTGAGAAGTATTGGAATGAGCTCTTTTTAAAGGTTTTGTAGAACTCGGCTGAGAACCCATCTGGTCCTGGACTTTTCTTTGTTGGAAGGCTTTTGATGACTTCTTCTATTTCATTACTTGAAATTGGTCTATTTAAATTGTGTATGTCCTCCTCGTTCAGTTTAGGCAATTCATATGTTTCTAGAAACCTGTTGATGTCTTTGAAATTTTCTATTTTGTTGGAGTATAGATTTTCAAAATAGCTTCTAATTATGTTCTGTATTTCAGTCGTGTCTGTTGTGATATTTCCTTGTTTATTCTGAATTTTAGCGATTTGGGTTTTCTCTCGTCTTCTCTTTGTTAGTGTGGCTAAAGGTTTATCAATTTTGTTTATTTTTTTTGAAGAACCAAGTATTTATTTTGTCAATTTTTTGTATTGTTTCTTTTGTTTCAATTTTGTTGATTTCAGCTCTCAGTTTAACTATTTCCTGTCTTCTACTACTTTTGGTGTTGGTCTGTTCTTCTCTTTCTAGGGCTTTGAGCTGTAGTGTTAGGTCATTCATTTTTTGAATTTTACTTCTTTTATTAAATGTGCTCAATGAAATAAATCTTCCTCTAAGTACTGCTGTCATAGTGTCCCAGAGATTTTGATAGGATGTTTCTTTGTTCTCGTTTTACCTCTAAGAATTTTTTAATTTCCTTCCTAATATCTTCTGTTATCCATTCATCATATAATAGCATATTGTTTAATCTCCAGGTGTTGGAGTAGTTTCTGTTTTTTACTCTTTCATTAATTTGTAACTTCAATCCATTATGATCTGATAGAATACAAGGTAGTGTCTCTATGTTCTTGTATTTGCTGACATTAGCTTTGTGGCATAATATATGGCCTATTTTAGAGATGGATCCATGTGCTGCTGAGAAGAAAGTGTAATCGCTTGGTTGGATGGTATATTCTATAAATATCTGTTAAGTCTAAATTATTGATTGTGTTATTGAGATCTATGGTTTCTTTGTTCAATTTTTGTTTGGAAGATCTGTCCAGTGGTGAGAGAGGCATGTTAAAATCACCTAGTATTATTGTGTTATGGTCTATTTGGTTTCTGAAATTGAGAAGGATTTCTTTAACATACATGGATGAGCCACTGTTTGGGGCATAGATGTTTATGATTGTTATATCTTGCTGATTTATGCTTTCCTTAAGCAGTATGAAATGTCCTTCTTTATCCCTTCTGACTAACATTGGCTTGAAGTCCACATTATCTGAAATGAGTATGGATACTCCAGCTTTTTTGCTGAGTCCATGTGCATGGTATGTTTTTCCCCATCCTTTCACCTTTAGTCTATGGGTATCTCTTTCCATGAGGTGAGTCTCTTGCAGGCAACATATTGTTGGATCTTTCTTTTTAATCCAATCTGCCAATCTATGTCTTTTGATTGATGAATTCAGGCCATTAACATTCAGGGTTATTACTGAGATATGATTTGTATTCCCGGTCATTTGGTTCATATTTAAAATTTTTGACACAACTTGGTTCCTCCTTTATTTGACAGTTCCTTTAGGATAATTCCTCCCTTTGCTGATTTGCTTCTTTGTTTTTTATTTCTTCCTCATGGAATATTTTGCTGAGAATGTTCTGTAATGCTTGCTTTTTTTTGTAAATTCTTTTAGCTTTTGTTTATCATGGAATGATTTTATTTCATTGTCAAATTTGAAGGTAAGGTTTGCTGGGTATAAGATTCTTGGTTGGCATCCATTTTCTTTCAGAGCTTGAAAAATGTTGTTCCAGGCCCTCTAGGTTTTAGGGTCTGGATTGAAAAATCTGCTGATATCCATATTGGTTTCCCCCTGATTGTAATTTGGTTCTTTTCTCTCACAGCCTTTGAAATTCTGTCTTTATTTTGTATGTTAGGTATTTTCATTATAATGTGTCTTGGTGTGGGTCTGTTGTAATTTTGTGTATTTGGAGTCCTATAAGCCTCTTGGACTTGATTTTCCATTTCATTCTTCAGATTTGGGAAATTTTCTGATATTATTTCATTGAATAGATTGTTCATTCTTTTGGTTTGTTTCTCTAAGCCTTCCTCAGTCCCAATAATTCTCAAATTTGGCCTTTTCATGATATCCCATAGTTCTTACAGATTCTGTTCATGATTTCTTCCCATCTTCTCTGTTTGTTCAACTTTGTTTTCGAGGTTAAATATTTTGTCTTCAATATCTGAAGTTCTGTCTTCCAGGTGTTCTATCCTATTGGTTATGCTTTCTATGGAGTTCTTAATTCGGTTTATTGTTTCCTTCATTTCAAGGATTTCTGTTTGGTTTTTTTTCAATATCTCTAACTCTTTATTGAAATGGTCTTTTGCTTCCTGAATTTGCTCTGTTAACTGTCGATTGGTGCGATCATTCACTGCCTGCATTTGCTCTTTCATCTCATCATTTGCTTCCCTAATCATTTTAATTATGTACATTCTGAACTCCCTTTCTGTCATTTCTTCTGCCATGCTGTCATTGGATTTTATTGATGTAACATCTAGATTTGTTTGGGGCATTTTCTTCCCTTGTTTTCTCATATTGTTCAGGAATCAGTGGGTCATTAAGATATTTCAGATTTCCTCTATTGACTTATAATGTCCCTGAAGATTGCTAGTATATCCCCTCTTATCCTTCAGTAGCCTGAAGTCTTGGAGGAAGTTGATAATGCGGAGCTCCATGAAGAAGCTGCCTCTCTAGAGTTGGTGACCCTCAGGTGGCGAAATTTCCCTGCTAGTGGGCAGAGGTGCCTCCACTTGTTGACCAATGGTCATCCAATGGGGAACTAGGCTGCGGGCTGAGGCAAGGCCTTTTTGTTCCTGTGTCTCAGGTTTTACCGTCCCTGTGGAGAAACCTCCCCTGGCAGGGAAGACTCACTCAGTGGGGACGTCTCGCTGGTCAGTTGCCCTCCTAGAAGTTCCCCTCAATCTACAACTACTGCCTGGGCTGGGCTGTCTTCCTCTGCAACGTTCCCAGGGGCCCGGACCTACCTCCTGGGCCCGGGAGCCTCACCCTTAGCAGGCGAGTCTCCTTAGGCTGCCTCTCCCAGAGAATCTGCCCGCAGCCCTGGAAACTTCGCTCTACCCCTAGGTGTGTCTCTGTATGGCTCTTCTGGCAAGAAGCCACCTAGCTCCTGGGACCCTGCTCTGCACCTAATCGCCTGGCTATGCAGCCCCTCCTCTGAGCCACCACCTGGAGCCTTGTACAATAGCTCCGATACCCAGAGACCCGCCACACACCTCCTCCTCTGGACAGCAGTCTGGTTTCTGACACAGTCACTAGGAGTCCAAGCAACTCACTTCGGGTCTCCTCCTTCCACCAACCACCGGTAGCCCTAGGCAGTCACTCGAGTCTAAGTGACCCGTCCTGTTCCTCCTCCTCCTCCTTGCGGTAGCCCCCCGGGTGTTCAGGAGAGGTGGCTCCGAGACCAAGTGACCCACCGCGCTCCTCCTCCAGGCAGGCCACCGGTGTTCAGGAGTGGTTCCTTTTAGTCCAATCAACTCCCCACTTGCCTCCTCCTCTGGCAACCGCCTGTAGCTCTGATGCAGTCACTCCTAGACCAAGCGACCTCTATATTTAGAGGAGCCAAAAAATTCCACCAGAAAACTTCTAGAACTCATAAATGAATTTGGTAAAGTATCAGGATATAAAATCAATGCTCATAAATCTAATGCATTTTTATTCATAAATGATGAATTTTCTGAAAGAGAATTTAGGAAAACTACTCCATTCACTATTTCCTCAAAAAAAAAAAAAAAAAGAAAAGTTGGTTCCTTCTATTGTCCTCTGTACACTACCTGGAGAGTTGGTGGCTTCTTACCCTGCACACAGATGATGTGTTGCACATCTTTCAGGTTTGTTAGGCAATGTCATTTATCTCTAAAACCTCCATACCCACACACACCTTGGACCTCCCCAAAATGATGATTCCTTTATTTCACTTATTGCTTTACTATGTTCATGAAGGAACAACTATGGCTGGTGGTTTAGTCCCAGCCTTGGCAGTGTTTGTGCCCCGGGAATATTTTCCTTATCTCATTATATCCAACCTCCTGTGTCCACAGTCTGCTTTGAATGTTGGGGTTTAAATTCCAGTAAGGTCCCCTCCCTTTTCTGTTTTGCTTACCCACTTTGAAGAGAAGCTGCTTCTCTGCTTTCTTTGTTGAAAGTCATGGAGCAGTCACCATCTTGGAAATAAAAAACCTACTCCAAGTTTCCTAAGGAATCTCCACACTGCTTTCCAAGTGGTTGCACAAATTTGTAGTCCCACCAGCAATGAATGAGTGTTCTTTTTCCCCATGTCATCACCAACGTTTATTGTTGTATGTATTATTAATAATTGCCATTCTGAAGAAAGCTGGCATTACAGAACATTCTCAGCAAAATATTCCATGAGGAAGAGATGAAAAACAGTGATGCAAATCAGCAATGGGAGGAACTAGCCTAAAAGAATAGCCAAATAAAGGAGAAACCAAATCATGTAAAAAAAATGAGTCAAATGACTGGGAATACAAATCATATCATAATAATAAAAGAATTTACAAATAGAAAGCCAGCACTACAGAACATTCTCAGCAAAATATTTTATGAGGAAGAAATGAAAATAAATGATGTAAGCCAGTATAGGGAGGAAATACCCTAAAGGAATGGCCAAATAAAGAAGAAACCAAGTCAAGTTAGAAAACAAAAATAAGCCAAAATGATTGAGAATACAAATTTTATCTCAATAATAACCCTGAATGTTAATGATCTAAACTCATCAATCAAAAGACAGACTGGCAGGTTGGATTAAAATGAAAGACCTAATAATATGCTGTCTCTAAGAAACTCATCTCATAGAAAAAGTTACCAAGAGACTAAAGGTGAAAGGATGGAAAAAAATATACCACGCACATGAACTCAGTAAAAAGTGGGGGTATCCCAAGCCCTGGACCCAGTGGTGGGTCCTGACCTGCAGGCAGCTACTTGGACCAGGGCAGGGCAGCCAGAGACTTCTCCAAGCAGCCCTGCTCCCTCCAGCGGCAGGCGGGGTCCACAGCCAGCTTCTTGGAGCAGGCCCGCTGAGCTTTTCTGCACAGAGACAACCCTAAGCCCTGAACCTAGCGATGGGCCCGGCCTGCAGGTGGCTTCTGGGACCAAGGCAGAACAGGGAGACGCTTTCCCCTAGCAGCCTAGCTCCCTCCGGTGGTGGCAGGACCTGTCTACAGCCAGCTTTTAGGAGCAGGACCACACAGTGAGAGGATTTCCACGCAGAACCAGCTCCCAGCCCTGGATCCGGTAGCGGGCTAGGGGCAGCTTTCTTCGGAAGCACTGCATTATCAAGTTCCTCCAAGACTTCAGGCTATTGAAGGCTGGGAGGTGATATACTGGAAATCTACAGGGACACTATAAGCCAAAGAGGAAATCTGCAATATCTCAGAGTTCCACTGATATCTGACCAATATGAGAAAACAAGAGAAGAAAATGTCCCAAACAAACCTAGATACTATATCAATAAAACCCAATGACAACACTGCAGAAGAAGTGTCAGAAAGGGAGTTCAGAATGTACATAATTAAAACAATCAGGGAAGCAAATGAGGAGATGAAAGAGCAAATGCAGGCATTGAATGAGATGATGAATGAGCAAATGCAGGCATTAAATGATTGCACCAATCAACAGTTAGAAGAGCAAATATGGGAAGCAAAATATCATTTCAATAAAGAGTTAGAGATACTGAAAAAAAACCCAGAAATCCTTGAAATGAAGGAAACAATAAGCCAAGTTAAAAACTCCATAGAAAACATAACCAATAGGATAGACACCTGGAAGACAGAACCTCAGACATTGAAGACAAAATATTTAATCTTGAAAACAAAGTTTGACCAAACAGAGAAGATGGTAAGAAATCATGAACAGAATCTACAAGAATTATGAGATAATTATGGGATAAAAAGGCCAAGAATTTTTTCTTTATTTTTTTTCACATTTTTATTGTAAACAAATGGGATACATGTTGTTTCTGTTTGTATATGGAGTAACAGCATACCATTTGCATAATCATACATTTACATAGGGTAATGATGTTTGATTCATTTTGTTATTTTTTCCTTCACCCTACCTCTCCCACCTCTCTTTTCCCTCTGTACATCCCACCTTCCTCCATTCTTGCCCCCCTCCCACACCCCCATTATGTGTCATCATCCACTTATCAGTGAGATCATTCATCTTTTGAATTTTTGAGATTGGCTTATCTCACTTAGCATGATATTCTCCAGTTTCATCCATTTGCCTGCCAATGCCATAATTTTATCATTCTTCATGGTGGAGTAATATTCCATTGTATATATATGCCACAGTTTCTTTATCCATTCACCAATTGAAGGGCATCTAGGTTGGTTCCACAGTCTGGCTATTGTGAATTGAGCAGTTATGAACATTGATGTGGCTGTATCCCTGTAGTACGCTGATTTTAAGTCCTTTGTGTATAGGCCAAGGAGTGGGATAGCTGGGTCAAATGGTAGGTCCATTCCAAGTTTTCTAAGGAATCTCCACATTGCTTTCCAGAGTGGCTGCACTAATTTGCAGCCCCACCAGCAATGTATGAGTGTACCTTTCTCCCCACATCCTCCGCAACACCTGTTGTTGCTTGTATTCTTGATAATCACCAATCTAATTGGGGTGAGATGGAATATTAGTGTAGTTTTGAATGGCATTTCTCTTATTACTAAAGATGGTGAACATTTTTTCATATGTTTGTTGATTGCATATAGATCTTCTTCTGTGAAGTGTCTGTTCATATCCTTAGCCCATTTTTTGATTGGGTTATTTGTATTCTTGCCAACCAAGAATCTTATACCCAGCAAAACTTTCTTTCAGATTTGATGATGAAATAAAATCCTTCCATGATAAACAAAAGCTGAAAGAATTTACAAAAAGAAAGCCGGCATTACAGACCATTCTCAGCAAAATATTCCATGAGGAAGAGATGAAAAACAATGATGTAAATCAGCAACGGGAGGAACTAGCCTAAAAGAATAGCCAAATAAAGGAGAAACCAAATCATGTCAAAAAACAAAAATGAGGCAGGCCAAGATGGCGGACTAGAGGGCGGCTGCATTTCACGTTGCTCCAGGATGCAAGATTCAAAAGAGGAGATAGTGAGAGACTTGGGACAAACTCAAAGCTGCCGGGTGAGTCTATCCTGTTGGGGAGGCGTCCCGGATGGGGCGGTAGCCCCAGAATGCAGGGAATTTGTGAAGTGGAGGTGCTCGGCGAGACGCCCCTCCCCCCGCTGGAGCGGTAAACACGGACAACTGGGATCATCGTAGAGGTGGCGGCTCAGCATAGTGCTTGGACTCGAGCAGCTGCTGGGGCTCCGGGCGGCTGCCTGGGGAGGAGCTGTGTGGCGAACTGTTTGGACCCAGAACAACCGCTTCTGAACACCGGGGGGTTGCCCGGAGGAAGAGGAGGAGTGCGGGGTGGACGCTTGGTCTAGGAGTGACTGCATCAGAGCCACAGGCGGTTGCCAGAGGAGGAGCTGCGTGGTGAGCTGTTTGAACTCAGAGCGAGCGCTCCTGAGTGCCGGGGGACTGCCCGGAGGAAGAGGAGGAGCGCAGCGGGACGCTTGGTCTGGGAGTGACTGCATCAGAACCACAGGCGGTTGCCGGAGGAGGAGCTGCGTGATGAGGTGTTTGAACTCGGAGCAGCTGCTCCAGAACACTGGTGGCCTGCCTGGAGGAGGAGAGTGGTGGGACGCTTAGTCTGGGAGTGACTGCATCAGAACCACAGGCGGTTGCCGGAGGAGGAGGCAAGTGGTGAGTTGATTGGACTAAAAGCGACCGCTACTGCACACCGGTGGCCTGCCTGGAGGAGGAGCGTGGTGAGTCACCTGGTCTCGGAGCCACCGCTCCTGAACACTTGGGGGGCTACCCCAAGGAGGAGGAGGAGGAACAGGGCGGGTCACTTGGACTTGGAGTGACTGCCTAGGGCTACAGGTGGTTGGCGGGAGGAGGAGACCCGAAGTGAGTTGCTTGGACTCCTAGTGACTGCGTCGGAAACCGGGCGGCTGTCCGGAGGAGGAGGTGTGTGGCGGGTCTCTGGGTCTCGGAGCTAATGTACGGGGCTCCAGGTGGTGGCTCAGGGGAGGGGCTGCATACCAGGCGATTGGTGCAGAGCAGGGTCCCAGGAGCTAGGTGGCTTCTTGCTAGAAGAGCCGCACAGAGAAACGCCTAGGGGCGGAGCGAAGTTTCCAGGGTGGCGGGCAGATTCTCTGGGAGAGGCAGCCTAAGGAGACTCGCCTGCGAAGGGTGAGGCTCCCAGGCCAGGACGTAGGTCCGGGCCCCTGGGATCGTTGCAGAGGAAGACAGCCCAGCCCAGGTGGTAGTTGTAGATTGAGGGGAACCTCTAGGAGGGTAACTGACCAGCGAGACATCCCCACCGAGTGACTCTTCCCGGCCGGGGGAGGTTTTCTCACAGGGACGGTAAAGCCAGAGACATAAGCACAAACAGGCCTTGCCTCAGCCCGCAGTCTAGTTCCCCATTGGATGACCATTGGTCAACAAGTGGAGGCACCTCTGCCCACTAGCAGGGAATATACGCCACCTGAGGGTTACCACACCTAGAGAGGCAGCTTCTTCGTGGAGCTCTGCATTATCAACCTCCTCCAAGACTTCAGGCTACTGAAGGATAAGAGGGGATATACTAGCAATCTTCAGGGACATTATAAGTTGATAGAGGAAATCTGCAATATCTTAATGACCCACTGATTCCTGAACAATATGAGAAAACAAGGGAAGAAAATGCCCCAAACAAATCTAGATGTTACATCAATAAAATCCAACGGCAGCATGGCAGAAGAAATGACAGAAAGGGAGTTCAGAATGTACATAATTAAAATGATTAGGGAAGCAAACGATGAGATGAAAGAGCAAATGCAGGCATTGAATGATCGCACCAATCGACAGTTAACAGAGCAAATTCAGGAAGCAAAAGATCATTTCAATAAAGAGTTAGAGATATTGAAAAAAAAACCAAACAGAAATCCTTGAAATGAAGGAAACAATAAACCAAATTAAGAACTCCATAGAAAGCATAACCAATAGGATAGAACATCTGGAAGACAGAACCTCAGATATTGAAGAAAAAATATTTAACCTCGAAAACAAAGTTGAACAAACAGAGAAGATGGTGAGAAATCATGAACAGAATCTCCAAGAACTATGGGATATCATGAAAAGGCCAAATTTGAGAATTATTGGGATTGAGGAAGGCTTAGAGAAACAAACCAAAGGAATGAACAATCTATTTGAAGAAATAATATCAGAAAATTTCCCAAATCTGAAGAATGAAATGGAAAATCAAGTACAAGAGGCTTATAGGACTCCAAATACACAAAATTACAACAGACCCACACCAAGGCACATTATAATGAAAATACCTAACATAGCAAATAAAGACAGAATTTCAAAGGCTGTGAGAGAAAAGAACCAAATTACATTCAGGGGGAAGCCAATACGGATATCAGCAGATTTTTCAATCCAGACCCTAAAAGCTAGAAGGGCCTGGAACAACATTTTTCAAGCTTTGAAAGAAAATGGATGCCAACCAAGAATCTTATACCCAGCAAAACTTACCTTCAAATTTGACGATGAAATAAAATCATTCCATGATTAACAAAAGCTAAAAGAATTTACAAAAAGAAAGCAAGCATTACAGAACATTCTCAGCAAAATATTTCATGAGGAAGAGATAAAAAACAAAGAAGCAAATCAGCAAAGGGAGGAATTATCCTAAAGGAACTGTCAAATAAAGGAGGAACCAAGTTGTGTCAAAAATTTTAAATATGAACCAAATGACTGGGAACACAAATCATATCTCAGTAATAACCCTGAATGTTAATGGCCTGAATTCATCAATCAAAAGACATAGATTGGCAGATTGGATTAAAAAGAAAGATCCAACAATATGTTGCCTGCAAGAGACTCATCTCACAGAAAGAGATACCCATAGACTAAAGGTGAAAGGATGGGGAAAAACATACCATGCACATGGGCTCAGCAAAAAAGCTGGAGTATCCATCCTCATTTCAGATAATGTGGACTTCAAACCAATGTTAGTTAGAAGGGATAAAGAAGGACATTTCATACTGCTTAAGGGAAGCATAAATCAGCAAGATATAACAATCATAAACATCTATGCCCCAAACAGTGGCTCATCCATGTATGTTAATCAAATCCTTCTCAATTTTAGAAACCAAATAGACCATAACACAATAATACCAGGTGATTTTAACACGCCTCTTTCACCACTGGACAGATCTTCCAAACAAAAATTGAACAAAGAAACCAGAGATCTCAATAACACAATCAATAATTTAGACTTAACAGATATTTATAGAATATACCATCCAACCAAGAGCGAATACACTTTCTTCTCAGCAGCACATGGATCCATCTCTAAAATAGACCATATATTATGCCACAAAGCTAATGTCAGCAAATACAAGAACATAGAGACACTACCTTGTATTCTATCAGATCATAATGGATTGAAGTTACAAATTAATGAAAGAGTAAAAAACAGAAACTACTCCAACACCTGGAGATTAAACAATATGCTATTATATGATGAATGGATAACAGAAGATATTAGGAAGGAAATTAAAAATTCTTAGAGGTAAACGAGAACAAAGAAACATCCTATCAAAATCTCTGGGACACTATGATAGCGGTACTTAGAGGAAGATTTATTTCATGGAGCGCATTTAATAAAAGAAGTAAAACTCAAAAAATAAACGACCTAACACTACAGCTCAAAGCCCTAGAAAAAGAAGAACAGACCAACACCAAAAGTAGTAGAAGACAGGAAATAGTTAAACTCAGAGCTGAAATCAACAAAATTGAAACGAAAGAAACAATACAAAAAATTGACAAAATAAATAGTTGGTTCTTCGAAAAAATAAACAAAATTGATAAACCTTTAGCCACACTAACAAAGAGAAGACGAGACAAAACCCAAATCACTAAAACTCGGAATAAACAAGGAAATATCACAACAGACACGACTGAAATACAAAACATAATTAGAAGCTATTTTGAAAATCTATACTCCAACAAAATAGAAAATTTCAAAGACATCAACAGGTTTCTAGAGACATATGAATTGCCTAAACTGAACGAGGAGGACATACACAATTTAAATAGACCAATTTCAAGTAATGAAATAGAAGAAGTCATCAAAAGCCTTCCAACAAAGAAAAGTCCAGGACCAGATGGGTTCTCAGCCGAGTTCTACAAAACTATTAAAGAAGAACTCATTCCAATACTTCTCAAAGTATTCCAGAAAATAGAAGAGGAGGGAACTCTCCCAAACTCATTCTATGAAGCCAATATTACCCTGATTCCTAAACCAGACAGAGACACATCGAGGAAAGAAAATTTCAGACCAATATCCTTAATGAACATCGATGCAAAAATTCTAAACAAAATTTTAGCAAATCACATACAAAAACATATTAAAAAGATAGTGCACCATGATCAAGTGGGTTTCATCCCCAGGGATGCAAGGTTGGTTCAACATCAGGAAATCAATACATGTCATTCACCATATCAATAGACTTAAAGTCAAGAATCACATGATTATTTCGATAGATGCAGAAAAAGCATTTGATAAAATACAGCACCCCTTCATGCTCAAAACACTAGAAAAAATAGGGATAGTGGGAACATTCCTTAACATTCTAAAGGCCATCTATGCTAAACCCATGGCTAATATCATTCTAAATGGTGAAAAACTGAAAGCATTCCCTCTAAAAACTGGAACAAGGCAGGGATGCCCTCTTTCACCACTTCTATTCAATATCGTCCTTGAAACTCTAGCCAGAGCAATTAGACAGACCAAAGAAATTAAAGGGATACGAATAGGAAAAGAAGAACTCAAACTATCCCTATTTGCTGATGATATGATTGTATACTTAGAGGAACCAGGAAATTCCACCAGAAAACTTTTAGATCTCATAAGTGAATTCAGTAAAGTAGCAGGATATAAGATCAATGCACATAAATCTAAGGCATTTTTATATATAAGCGATGAATCTTCAGAAAGAGAAATTAGGAAAACTACCCCATTCACAATAGCTTCGAAAAAAATAAAGTATTTGGGAATCAATCTCACAAAAGAGGTGAAAGACCTCTACAATGAGAACTACAGAACACTAAAGAAAGAAATTAAAGAAAACCTTAGAGATGGAAAGATCTCCCATGTTCTTGGATAGGAAGAATTAATATTGTCAAAATGGCCATACTACCAAAAGTGCTATACAGATTCAATGCAATTCCAATTAAAATCCCAATGATGTACCTTACAGAAATAGAGCAAGCAATTATGAAATTCATCTGGAAGAATAAAAAACCCAGAATAGCTAAAGCAATCCTTGGCAGAAAGAGTGAAGCAGGGGGTATCGCAATACCAGATCTTCAACTCTACTACAAAGCAATAGTAACAAAAACGGCATGGTATTGGTACCAAAATAGAAAGGTGGATCAATGGTACAGAATAGAGGACACGGACACAAACACAAATAAATACAATTTTCTCATACTAGACAAAGGGGCCAAAAGTATGCAATGGAGAAAAGATAGCCTCTTCAACAAATGGTGCTGGGAGAATTGGAAATCCATATGCAACAGAATGAAACTAAACCCATATCTCTCACCATGCACGAAACTAAACTCAAAATGGATTAAGGACCTCGGAATCAGACCAGAGACCTTGCATCTTATAGAAGAAAAAGTAGGTCCAGAGCTTCAACATGTCGGCTTAGGACCAGACTTCCTCAACAGGACTCCCATAGCACAAGAAATAAAAGCAAGAATCAATAACTGGGATAGATTCAAACTAAAAAGCTTTCTCTCAGCAAAGGAAACTATCAGCAATGCAAAGAAAGAGCCTACAGAGTGGGAGAAAATCTTTGCCAATCATACTTCAGATAGAGCACTAATCTCCAGAATCTATAAAGAACTCAAAAAACTCTACACCAAGAATTCAAGTAATCCAATCGACAAATGGGCTAAGGAAATGAATAGACACTTCACAGAAGAAGATATACAAGCAATCAACAAACATAGGGAAAAATGTTCAACATCTCTAGTAATAAGAGAAATGCAAATCAAAACCACCCTAAGATTCCATCTCACCCCAATTAGAATGGCAATTATCAAGAAAACAAGCAACAACAGGTGTTGGCGAGGATGTGGGGAGAAAGGTACACTCTTACATTGCTGGTGGGGCTGCAAATTAGTGCAGCCACTCTGGAAAGCAGTGTGGAGATTCCTTAGAAAAGTTGGAATGGAACCACCATTTGACCCAGCTATCCCACTCCTTCGCCTATACCCAAAGGACTCTAAAATCAGCATATTACAGAGATACAGCCACATCAATGTTCATAGCTGCTCAGTTCACAATAGCCAGATTGTGGAACCAACCTAGATGTCCTTCAATTGATGAATGGATAAAGAAAATGTGGTATATATATACAATGGAATATTACTCAGCCATAAAGAATGATAAAATTATGGCATTTGCAGGCAAATGGATGAAACTGGAGAATATCATGCTAAGTGAGATAAGCCAATCTCAAAAAACCAAAGGAAGAATGATATCGCTAATAAGTGGATGATGACACATAATGGGGGGTGGGAAGGGTTAGTGTTGGGTTGGAGTTGGGTTTAGGGAGGGGGGCAGGAATGGAGGAAGGAAGGACTGTATAGATGGAGGGGAAGGGTGGGAGGGGAGGGGGGGAAGGGAAAAAATGGCAGAATGAATCAAAAAACATTACCCTATGTAAATTTATGATTACACAAATGGTATGCCTTTACACCATGTACAGACAGAGAAACAACATGTATCCCATTTGTTTACAATTAAAAAAAACCACAAATGAGTCAAATGACTGTGAATACAAATCATATCATAATAATAACCCTGAATGTTAATGGACATTACCTACTGCTTAAGGGAAGCATAAATCAGCAGGATATAACAATCATAAATATCTTTGCCTGGAACATTGGCTCATCTATGCACATCAAACAAATCCTTCTCAATTCCAGAAATCAAATAGACCACAATGCAATAATACGAGGTGATTTTAACACACCTCTCTCACCACTGGATAGATCTTCAAAACAAAAATTGAATAAAGAAACAATAAATCTCAATAACACAATCAACAATTTAGACTTAATGGACATATATGGAATATACCATCCAAAAAAGAATGAATAGTGTTTCTTCTCAGCAGCACATGGATCCTTCTCTAAAATAGACCATATATTATGCCACAAAGCTAATGTTAGCAAATACAAGAACATAGAGACACTACCTTGTATTCTATCAGATCATAATGGATTGAAGTTAGAAATAAATGAAAGAGTAAAAAACAGAAACTACTCAACACCTGAAGATTAAACAATATGCTACTATATGATGAATGGATAACAGAAGATATTAGGAAGGAAATTAAAAAATTCTTAGAGGTAAATGAGAACAAAGAAACATCATATCAAAATCTCAGGTACACTATGAAAGCAGTACTTAGTGGAAAATTTATTTCATGGAGCGCATTTAATAAAAGAAGTAAAACTCAACAAATAAATGACCTAAAACTACAGCTCAAAGCCCTAGAAAAAGAAGAGATCAACACCAAAAGTAGTAGAAGACAGGAAATAGTTAAACTCAGAGCTGAAATCAACAAAATTGAAACAAAAGAAACAATACAAAAAATTGACAAAATAAATAGTTGGTTCTTCGAAAAAAGAAACAAAATTGATAAACCTTTAGCCACACTAACAAAGAGAAGATGAGAGAAAACCCAAATCGCTAAAATTTGGAATGAACAAGGAAATATCACAACAGACACGATTGAAATACAAAGCATAATTAGAAGCTATTTTGAAAATCTATACTCCAACAAAATAGAAAATTTCGAAGACATCAACAGGTTTCTAGAGACATATGAATTGCCTAAACTGAACGAGGAGGACATACACAATTTAAATAGACCAATTTCAAGTAATGAAATAGAAGAAGTCAACAAAAGCCTACCAACAAAGAAAAGTCCAGGACCAGATGGGTTCTCAGCCGAGTTCTACAAAACCTTTAAAGAAGAGCTCATTCCAATACTTCTCAAAGTATTCCATAAAATAGAAGAGGAGGGAACCCTCACAAACTCATTCTATGAAGCCAATATTACCCTGATACCTAAACCAGACAGAGACACATCGAGGAAAGAAAATTTCAGACCAATATCCTTAATGAACATCGATGCAAAAATTCTCAACAAAATTTTAGCAAATTGCATACAAAAACATATTAAAAAGATAGTGCACCATGATCAAATGGGTTTCATCCCAGGGATGCAAGGTTGGTTCAACATCAGGAAATCAATAAATGTCATTCACCATATCAATAGACTTAAAGTCAAGAATCACATGATTATTTCAATAGATGCAGAGAAAGCATTTGATAAAATACAGCACCCCTTCATGCTCAAAACACTAGAAAAAATAGGGATAGTGGGAACATTCCTTAACATTGTAAAGGACATCTATGCTAAGCCCATGGCTAATATCATTCTAAATGGTGAAAAACTGAAAGCATTTCTCCAAAAAACTATAACAAGGTAGGGATGCCCTCTTTCACCACTTCTATTCAATATCATTCTTGAAACTCTATCCAGAGCTATTAGAAAGACCAAAGAAATTAAAGGGATACGAATAGGAAAAGAAGAACTCCAACTATCCCTCTTTGCTGATGATATGATTATATACTTAGAGGAACCAGGAAATTCCACCAGAAAACTTTTAGTACTCATAAGTGAATTCAGTAAAGTAGCAGGATATAAGATCAATGCACATAAATCTAAGGCATTTTTATACATAAGTGATGAATTTTCAGAAAGAGAAATTAGGAAAACTACCCCATTCACAATAGTATCAGAAAAAATAAAATACTTGGGAATCAATCTCACAAAAGAGGTGAAAGACCTCTACAATGAGAACTACAGAACACTAAAGAAAGAAATTAAAGAACACCTTAGAAGATGGAACGATCTCCCATGTTCTTGGATAGGAAGAATTAATATTGTCAAAATGGCCATACTACCAAAAGTGCTATACAGATTCAATGCAATTCCAATGAAAATCCCAATGATGTACCTTACAGAAATAGAGCAAGCAATTATGAAATTCATCTGGAAGAATAAAAAACCCAGAATAGCTAAAGCAATCCTTGGCAGAAAGAGTGAAGCAGGGGAGTATCGCAATACAGATCTTCAACTCTACTACAAAGCAATAGTAACAAAAACGGCATGGTATTGGTACCAAAATGGAAAGGTGGATCAATGGTACAGAATAGAGGACACGGACACAAACCCAAATAAATACGATTTTGTCATACTAGACATAGGTGCCAAAAATATGCAATGCAGAAAAGATAGCCTCTTCAATAAATGGTGCTGGGAGATTTGGAAATCCATATGTAGCAGAATAAAACTAAACCCATATCTCTCACCATGCATGAAACTAAACTCAAAATGGATTAAGGACCTTGGAATCAGGCCAGAGAGTCTGCAGATTATAGAAGAAAAAGTAGGTCCAAATCTTCAATATGTCGGCTTAGGACCAGACTTCCTCAACAGGACTCCCATAGCACAAGAAATAAAAGCAAGAATCAATAACTGGGATAGATTCAAACTAAAAAGCTTTCTCTCAGCAAAGGAAACTATCAGCAATGCAAAGAAAGAGCCTACAGAGTGGGAGAAAATCTTTGCCAATCATACTTCAGATAGAGCACTTATCACCAGAATCTATAAAGAACTCAAAAAACTCTACACCAAGAATTCAAGTAATCCAATCGACAAATGGGCTAAGGAAATGAATAGACACTTCACAGAAGAAGATCTAAAAGCAATCAACAAACATAGGGAAAAATGTTCAACATCTCTAGTAATAAGAGAAATGCAAATCAAAACCACCCTAAGATTTCATCTCACCCCAATTAGAATGGCAATTATCAAGAAAACAAGCAACAACAGGTGTTGGCGAGGATGTGGGGAGAAAGGTGCACTCATACATTGCTGGTGGGGCTGCAAATTAGTGCAGTCACTCTGGAAAGCAGTGTGGAGATTCCTTAGAAAAGTTGGAATGGAACCACCATTTGACCCAGCTATCCCACTCCTTGGCCTATACCCAAAGGACTTAAAATCAGCATACTACAGAGATACAGCCACATCAATGTTCATAGCTGCTCAATTCACAGTAGCCAGATTGAGGAACCAACCTAGATGTCCTTTAGTTGATGAATGGATAAAGAAACTGCGGTATATATATACAATGGAATATTACTCAGCCATAAAGAATGATAAAATTATGGCATTTGCAGGCAAATGGATGAAATTAGAGAATATCATGCTAATTGAAACAAACCAGTCTCAATAAACGAAAGGACAAATGATCTCGCTGATAACTGGATGATGACACATAATGGAGGGTGGGAGGGCTTAGTGTTAGGGTTAGAGTTTGGGTTAGGCAGGGGGGCAAGAATGGAGGAAGGAAGGACTGTATAGAGTGAAAGAGGGGTGGGAGGGGTGGGGGGAAGGGAAAAAATGGCAGAATGAATCAAACAACATTACTGTATGTAAATTTATGATTACACAAATAGTATGCCTTTACACCATGTACAAACAGAAAAACAACATGTATCCCATTTGTTTACAATAGAAAATAAATAAACAAAAAAAAACAACTAAACAAACAAAGAATCAAAAAGATGGTGGATTATAGAAAGTGTGTATTTCCTGTTGCTCCATGATTTGGGATTAAAGCACTGGATGCAGTGCTTCTTAGCAAGGTGAATAAAAGAGAGTATTCTCTGAAATTCAATATTGGAAATTCAGTGTCCCTTAGAGACTCACATATGTGGATGTATTGAACAAAGAGCAAGAAAGAGCACATTGGAGACAAACTGATTTTCACCCCACATGTGGTGCTTTCTCAGCAAAGAGGGTAAAGATAACACAGAGAGAGAAAGGTGAAGGACAAAACTGTATTGGAAGACCTGTAGGTCAGAAAAGCAGACTGAACTTAGCTGATCCAGAGACTGCATAGAGAGCTGGTGCTTGCAAGTGGTCTGGGTTTCTCACATGGAAAGCAGAGAGCTGAGACCAGGAACCATCTTAATGAGATCATGCTGTAGCATGCTGCTGTGTTCTGTAGATCATAGTAAATATTGTCATACTGCCCCAGCAAGTGCCTCATGACCTAGGATTCACTCAGAAGAATGTGACTAAAACAGGCACACAGAAGATTGGCATGGGGATTCAAATGGAGGGCTATGCAACTTGCCGTTCCCTTTGCTCTCCCTTTGTGTCTGATGGCCCATCGGACTAAATGAAGTGGATTGGGAAACTGGATGGACGGGTGTGTATACACTCAGTGTGTCTACACTAAGCCTGGAAAGGACATATCCATGGGCAGCAGAGAGTGGAGGGGTGACTCACTACCTCATGAGTACAATTCTTGGGAGCTCCTGCAATCCAGACTCCCAGCACAGATGCACTTCTGCCTTCCCTAAGGGTGTATTGACCTACCTCTGCAGATCAGATGCCACCCAACAAATTTCACAAGGCCTAATTACACCTAAGTCTCAACTGCCAGAACTTCCCTCTTAGAATTCTGCAGCAGCTCCTTCCTGGAAGTATATCAATCTAGTCTGTCTGTACAAAACTCCAGTCTACAGTACTTCCCATTCCATCAGGTGTTATACTGGTTTAGAGGAAAGCTGAGAGCTCTTTAACCACATTTAGTTCTTGCCACTCTGGCTCAGTGAAAAACACAAGAAGACGAATGGATTAACAAACCCATCACTTGCTCTCTGTACATGTCAGTACACAGCCCAAGATAAAATGGAAAAAGGAAAGGTTCTCTTAGGTAGTGACCACCCATCCTCATTGACTGTTTTGACCAACTCAGTGGAGGCAATTATTTATTATTCATTAAAAATCCTTTTTTGTGACTCTTTGAAAAAAAGAAAGAAAGAAATGATGGACTCAGCCACCACTGCAGTCCCCGACTGGTGAGGTGCTCAATGAGTGACCTGGTCTCTGGGTGAAGGTGCTTGAGTGTGGAAGACATCATCCATGTGCCACCATCTGCCTTGGATGACTCAAGCCCAAGGACTTTCTGCCCAGGCAAGAGGCCTGCTGGGGTCTCAGCAACCCCCAAATCAGTCCAGCACAATGACCCACAATGGTTGGTGCGTGAACAGGCAGGATCTCCTATTACCTCAAGTGAGTCCATTCCAAGGCTGTTGATACCTCTTCCCAGAGATCCCAATAGTGCCTGTGGTCACTGCCTTAATAACACACTTATGACTGTGTCCCCTCCTGCTGCCACTTCTCCACTCCCTTCTCAGGGGAGTTCTACTATCAAATGGTCTTGTCAGGAACAACCTTAGGAGGAACACAACCAATAGTACTGGTGCCAGAAAGAGTCCCCAAAAGCAGACCCTCTGATAGATTCTGGAATAGACCACCAGCCACAAGGACACTGGCCTGAGCATGATAGACATTCCCCATGGCCCCTCGCAGTGTCATGGTCTATACAGCTGTCCCCTGTGAGAGGCAGGTGAGGGGTGTGAAATAGCTCCAGCTATTCACAGAAAGAAAGAAAAGAGCACAGGCAGCCAGCCACTCACCTGGGGCAGCTGGGATAGTGCCAAAGCGTCCGTGTCTCCTGAAGTTGCAGGACAGGAGCTGAAGGAGGGTGGAGGACTGGAAGGAGCCTCACCTGGAAGCCCAGTGAATCTCCTCTGCTATCTTTTGGGCTTTACCCAGGATACATTGGCCTGAACCCCAATAGGGCCACCTGGTTCATGCACATAGTGAACCTGGACAGTGTCCTGGGCCCAGCCATGAGGGACAGAACACACCTGTGGTGCAGGGAGTGGGTTCCCTTCACCTTTGTAAAGACCCTAAGAGCCCTTGCTGAGGCTCCTCAGGATTTAGAGCCCCTGACCACAGCCTGGCAGGTTCTAGGACAATAAATAGGACATAACCTGTAAAATAAGTAGGTGTGCATCATAAAATATACAGTGAAAATTATATATTTAGATAAAAATATTTTTATATAATTATTTGTGAAAAAGTAAATTGGAAATAATCCAGACTGAGCTTGATTTATGGTTTGTGAGGTGTCCCCCAAAGGCTCAAATGTGAGACAATGCAGGAAGGCTCAGAGGAGAAATGATTGGGTTGTAAGAGTCTTAATCCTATCAGTAAATTAATACCTGATGGATATTAACTGTCTTAGGATATAGTTGGAGGATGTGGGAATTGGGATGTGGCTATGGGGTATATATTTTGTATCTGCAGAGTGGAGACCCTCTCTGCTTCCAGATGATACAAGCTGCTTCCTTCTACCACCCTCTCCTGTCAGGAAGTTCAACCTCCCCTTGAGCCCTGAGAAATGGAGCCAGCTTCTATGGACTAAGACCTCTGAAACCATGAACCTTCAAATAAACCTTTCCTCCTCTATAATTGTGCTGGCCAGATCATTTAGTCACAGCAGTGATAAAGCTGACTAAAATGGCTTGCCTGGGGAGTGGCCAGTTCTTGGAACATAATATAGGCACTGACACAGGTGGCTACAGGAGGCTGGAGTAATCAGATGGAGACCTGGGGCTTCCACAACAGCTTCACTGAAAAGTGCAAAGGTTTCACCAGTGCACAGCTGAGTTCACCAAAATGCAGCAAAGCTGGATCTCTTTCAATCTCATGGTGCCTAGGGGACAAAGACCTCCTGTGGCCCCAGAGACAGGTGAGGGCTGGAGTCCCCAGGAGCATTGACTGTCACAAGCCACTGATGCTTTTCCCTTGGACCCTTGGGCTCAGTTACAGACTGAAACATAATGACAGTTTCTGACAAAGACCTCCAAGGGAGCCTGTCCACAGGGGTCCACACTGAAACAAATTGCAGTCCTTCAGGTAGAAGGAAGCCATTCAAACATGAAAGTGCAGATGGGACGTGGCCAAGCCATGGGATTGGGTTCAACAGAGCAGAGCTTGGAGGGCCTCACTGAGCCTGGAACACGCAGCAGGGAAATACATCACCACAGTGGAGGAGGATAGGGGTACGGAGGTCCTCACAGGCCAGCTCCCCTGGCAAAATGGAAGAAGTGCAAGCGCGCCACACCATCACGAGGCAAGTGACGTGTGCCATGACGTTCAGACAACCTCACAGGATGGCAGAAGAATGTGTGGCCAAAGGAAGGAAGGAAAAGAAGTAGTTTTAATGAACTGAACTATTTGCCTAGTTTCTTACATCTTTTATTGTATTAAAAATTCAGATTACACATGGTTGCTTGTAAATTCTTTTCAAGATGAAGTAAAAGTGAAACACATATAGTGGCAGCGCTGCCCATTTAACCTTTCTGGCTTTGGGCCTTCTGGAGGAAGTGACCTTCTGATGTAACTGTCTTTTATCAATTTTTGAAGATCAATCCAAACATATTCACCATTTTTAGAGATTTTATGTTGCATTGGGAAGACATTTGTACATTTCATCCATTTAGGATAGGTGTCAAATTTTCTTGCAGAACAACTACAATTAAGGCAGTAAGACATTGATGGGTATTCCATGGAAATGACTGACCTTTTATGAGAAAGTCCCATTTTAATAACTGTGTGAACATATAATCTTAAGTTCCAAAGGCTAGTATGATTGGCTGGCCTTGGTACTCCCTATGCTGTTTTTTCCTCAAAAGTTATCTTTAAGTAGCTAGATATTTATCATGGGACCAGGCTAAATAGGTAATTTCCCACTGTAGCCAGTATAATTAAATCCCATAGCATGAACAGATGTAATACATTTATCTGTAAAATCTCCCATCATATGAGTATAATCAGTAGATACTGGATGGATTCCCCAGTCCATATTGATGGTTGCATTAAAGATGGGTCTGGAAAATAGGCTTAATAGGTTTCCCCAAGAATCCCACTTACCTGACAGCTCAATAGAGTTAGCATGACCAAAAACATTGTGGTTGGAGACTTAAGATCTCCTTGTTATGGAACCATCCTTTCAGCCTGAAGTGTCAGGTCCTTCAGTTGTTTTCACGATGACAGGTTGGTGTTTTTTGGAAATATACAAATATAGATAGCTTTTACCCTACGGTAGTATAAAATCTGGTGCATTATATTTCTCCATGTGTTACTCAACAGCTGTGAGATTTTTAATGTCACAATTAAAAATTTTTTTGGAACAGTTTTGTGAGATTTATGTGTTGATGATATAGGATTCTGTTTCCCCATTTTTTATTTTTAAATTGTAGAAAAAAAAGTTGATATAAGCTGGAGTATCATTAGCCTTAAATTACAGACAGTGGCCTAGCATTGTACAAGTATTCAAACAATAAGAAGTGACAATAAATATTTTTATTTGTTCAGGAAAATTAGTAAAAGTTACCTATTATTAAAGTCAATGTTATTGAGTTGGCATTACAGTAAAAGAAGTCCTAACTTTTACCAAATGTATGATTTGATTTTTGTGTCTAGTAGTGGGCTGGTGACAAAGTTATAAAATGGAGTCAGTATAAATATTGAAAGTCAGTTTTACGACTTGTTTGTCTTGTAGGTAATGACCTTATTATCTTAAGTTAATTTAAATTGTTATACTAGAATTTGTACTTTCAAATATTATTTGGTAGAATGTGAATTGGTAGTGTATTTCAGGACAATGGTTCAAAAAGGTATTCAGAAATCTTAGAATTTCATGTCATTAATCAGCAATCATATTTTAAGGGATTAATTCAAAAATATTTTTGTGTGATTAATAAATTTATGAAAAAGTGTTCAACATCTCTAGTAATTAGAGAAATGCAAATTAAAACAACTCTAAGATTTCATCTTACTCCAATTAGAATGACTTTTATCAAGAACACAAACAATAATAGATGTTGGCATGAATGTGGGGAAAAAGGCACACTTTTACATTGCTGGTGGAGTTGCAAATTGGTGCAGCCACTCTGGAAAGCAGTGTGGAGAATCCTGAGGAAACTTGGAATGGACCCACCTTTTGATCCAGTTATCCCACTCCTTGGTTTATACCCAAAGGACCTAAAATCAGCAAACTATAGTAACACAGCCACATCAATGTTTACAGCAGCTCAGTTCACAATAGCTAGATTGTGGAACCAACCTAGATGTTCTTCAATAGAGGAATGGATAAAGAAACCCTGGTATATATACACAATGGAATACTATTCAGCCATAAAGAAGAATAATATTATGGCATTTGCAAAAAAAATGGGTGGAATTGGAGAATATCATGCTAAGTGAAATAAGCCAAGTCCAAAAAACCAAAGGCTGAATGTTTTCCCTGATAAGTGGAGGATGATATATAATGGGGATGGGGGTGGGGAATGTGAGAATAATGGGGGAACTTTAGAATATGTAGAAGAAAATGAGAGGAAGGGGGTATGAAAAATGGTGGAATGAGACAGACATCATTACCCTATGTACATATATGATTACACGACTGGTATGAATCTACATTGTGTACAACCATAGAAATGAAATTATGTGCCCCATTTGTGTACAATGAATCAAAATGCAGCCTGTAAAAAATTAAAAGCTAAATAAAAATAATAATAAAAAATATTTTTTTGCATAAAGATACAGATGTATGAATATTCTTAGAAATTTTTTTTAAGTAGCAAAATAATTTAAATGTCCAATATAGGGTTTTCGGATAAATGAACTGTATAATAAAAAGTCTGGCATTAAAAGTACTATTGTAAAAGAATATTATGTGCAACTAAAATAATTTTACAAGTTTTAAAAATAACATGATGATTCTATATGTATAAAATATGTATATATGTAAGTGTATGTATGGAACAGCGAAGAAGGTTATGAAGTAAATGTTAATAGTAGTTATTTGTGAATAGTAGAATTTTAAAAGATTCTTATGTATAATTAATTTTTCTTAAGTGGGTCTTGACAAAATTTAGGTAAGGTGTTTTAATTTTGAAACTAATTTTAGTTTCTTATTTGAATATTATTTCATACATTTTCTATATATAATTTTTGGATTAGTATAAATTAAGTAACATAATTTAATATTATATCTGAAATATGAAACAGACAAGTTAAGAGAGCTTTTATTCCCTCTTGGGTGAAGGTGGCAAAATATTTTTGTATCTTATATTGCTAATCTTTAAATAAATTAGTGTCTCTTAATTGTCTCTAGAAATGTAGTTAAGTGTACTTCTCAGTGTAGTAACAAAAATTTCATAACATTTATTTAATTCTAAAACATTAAATGATGTAATTAAATTTTAATTAATTTGTTGTTATATAAGTTTGTAAGAGTTCATTATTTTAGAAAATTTGAGTTTGGAGAGCATCAGCTTAGTAAAATGTCTTTTTAAATACACTTTAAAGATTTCTTTATTTGGGAACCAAGATACAATTAACATAACAAGTTAGTAATAATCATCATAGTTGATTAAAACACAGTCATTGATGATTTTATATTAACCAAATTTAACTTTTATAGAGAAATTTTAAATCTGGAATAAGGTGGTATTTTAAAATAGCAGATATTGTTTAACCAAAATTGTATAAATCTTAATTTCTTTAAAATTAGTTTTTCTAAATAATAAAACTCAGCAGCCATAAGAAATTATTTTATTGGAATGAGGTATATTGTTTTAATTATTTCCCTTTCTTTATCCTTTGAAATTTTAGACCTTCTTTATATCAACCAAACTAAAAACACATCTAATGTTTAAATATATTTTACTTAAGAGTATCTGATATTTTTATATTTAGTAGATGATATTTTAGCATCCAATCATTGATCTTTCAGCATTTCATCCTTTTAAATCAGCAAGTACCTCATGAAACAGACTTAGATAATTAATCCCATTTACTTTAAATTTAACTTACTTATTCTTAATTGTAAAACTCAAAGCATCAAACAGGTGTAAATATCAGTATTTATCATCTTTCCTGATGAAGAAAATTGTTAGAAGCAGATGGATATAGATTTTGAATATTATAGGAATTAGCAATTTTATTATTTGACCAGCTGGAAAAATGTGAATTAATAATTATAAAAAAGTATTTCTCTTTGTTTACCCAATTTAAATTAAACTTTAATAAGTCATGTGAATTAAAGTTATTTGGATCCATTTTTTAATTTTAATTTTAAATTGTGAGCATGCTCATTGAACTGTAAGTATATTTGGATATCATGTAAATAAAACCATTGTGTGTACACATTTGTAAATCAGTGAAACAAACAAAAGGAAAAATTTTATACTTTCTGTAAGTGTAGCTCCATAGTATGAACAAATACTTCTTTTTTTATTGTAAAGAAATGGGGTACAACTTGTTTCTGCATTTGTATATGAAGTAGAGCATACCATTTGTGTAATCATACATTTACATAGGGTAATGGTGTTTCATTCTGTTATTTTTTTCTTACCCCCCCACCTCTCCCACCCCTATTTTCCCTCTCTACAGTCCCTCTTTACGAGCAAATACTTATCACAGCTTTGATTTAACCTGCTTAGAAATTTAAGGTATAAATAATTAAACTTTTATATGATCTAAGCAGATTTGAAGTCCAACAATAATTAGAAAACAAAAGTATTTTGGGTTGCCTGCTTTTGTCCTAATGATTGTTAAAAAAAAAATCCATTAAAAAGCATAATTAGAGCATCTTTTATTAACTTTAGAATTTTTCTCACTTAACCTTGGCTAATGACCATTTTTTTAAATAGTTTAATGTATTTTAATAGCAAACTGACAGGAACAGCACAGAACACAGACAGCATTAAAAACATGTACTTGCATGTAGGACAACTCAGTTAGAAAAGCATAGTAAATGGATGGAATCTACTGTATGATAAAAATGCTACAAACACCATTTAGTTGCCATCAATAAGAAATTTACTTGTTTAAAAATCCAAATGCTGGCATTGTCTGGAAAAATTCAACAGTTTTATTTATAATTGTTATGAAGTTGAACTGCTGAAACTTGTTCACTGAAACATTTTGACTTGCATTAATGGTTTACATCCCTGCATTTATAAGAAAAATTCACACTCAAATGAAAATGGAAAAACGGCCAGTACCTGATTTCTGTCCCCTATTTTTCCACTCGCAATCTTGTACTTAGGTATCTTTTGACCCCCATGGAAAAAAATATCTAACGTTCAGAACTACCAATAACAGGAAGAGAAAAAAAATGTTTTTGAGAATGAAATGTTTCCCATCATAGTGAATTCTTAAGCACATTCTCAACGTATGCCGCGTGTTAATTAGTCTTTTGGCATAATTGTTACACATTTGGCATGGATAGCACACAGGTTGGTATCTTCAAAAAGGCCAACCAGATAGGCCTCACTTGCCTCCTGCAAAGCACCAATAGCTGTGCTCTGGGAGCGCAGACCTGTTTTGAAGTCCTGAGCAATTTCTCGCACCAGAGGCTGGAAGTGGAGTGTGCGAATCAGTTCTGTGGACTTCTGAGAACGTCTTATTTCTCCAAGCGCCACAGTACCAGGCCTATAACGATGGGGTTTCTTCACACCTCCAGGAGAGGGCGCACCCTTGCGAGCAGCTTTTGTAGCCAGTAGTTTCCTGGGTGCTTTACCACCGGTGGCTTTGTGGGCAGTCTTCTTCGAACCAGCCATGGTAGAAAGACCTCCTTACTTACCCCACTTCTTTGGCTGGAGTTCAGTGAGCTAGAGGCAGCGCTGGCATTAGAGAGCTATCCAGGTGCAGCAGCGGCTGCAAACACAATTCAAGACAATCTGTTAGAGAATGAAAGAACGCGCTGGTGAAAACGGAACTGCAGCTTGTTAACAGAAAGACGCCAGGGCACACCATTTAGCCAAGATCAGCCTATAAAGATACTTATTTTATTTTTTCCAGCAAGTTGCCAATCAGGAGATAGAAGACTGTAGCTAAGATTTTAATGTCCTTTTCTTCTCGTACTGTAGAATTAAGCTGAATTAGCTTTCAAGCACAGGGGAGCAGGGAGGAGGGGTAGAAATGAGCCCGGGAAGGCCATGCAGTTCCGCCGTGTTTTTAGATTCCTTACAGCCCGTGCCATGGCGCCTCCATTTCTCCTCTTATCTTGGTGGCCTGGCCCTGAGCGGCTCTGCCTGGGCAGGAACCAGTCATGCTCTCTAGAAGCAGGCAGCATTCTGTGAGCTTTCCCTGTGGCACCAGAGAGTCCTCTCTGCCACCTCCTATCCTCCCCACCCAGGAGAGAAACCATGCCATTTCTGCAGGTGGGAAGCTGTGGTGGGAACATACATATTTAAACTATGAAACCTGGTCAATGAATTTCCCCTTCTTTTGGGTTAAAATGTTCCCAGTAGACAAAGAGGTCCTAGAAGATGGACATTCCTGCCTACTAGGTCTAAAACTTTTAACCCCATTTCGAAGTCCTGTGATCAAATCTAACCTAAGTCCACAATCCAATATCTTGGTCCAAATACAAGGAAGTCTCTATTAAGGCCCAAATTCTTTCTACATTTTAAATTGTGCTCCTAGGCATGTTACCTGAAATACAACCCACATGCAGATCCTTGCCTAGTTTTTCCTAAGTATGCAAATCAAGTGATTCTTCCTCAGAAAACTACAAACTTCTTGAATTGCTTCTAAGAATTTAGCAAGATGAGCTCATTTTACAGACTTTCCCTATTTTATGATAGTTTTCAAGATGCTAAGTAAATTTCTTTCTCTGTAGAGAGTGAATTCCCCATGCTTAATTTCATGCTATGAAAAATTCCTCTCTCCCTCTCAATAAGCTATTGGCATGTGCATGCTTTCCATGAGAGAGGGCCAACACTTGCTTGTAATCTTCTTCTGAATTTCTCTTGAACTGTCCCTGTCAAGGCACCAGTTATTGCTGCATGTCCCACGTGGGCCAGGAAAAGGTTTCCTGTCAGAGGGATGGACTGGCTGTGACCTAATTGCTAAGACATTTATTTAATAAAAAAATGACAAGAGTCAGAATTATCTTTAGAATGGGGGCATGCTGGGTTGAGCCATTCATAAGGATCTGGCTCTAACAAAAATTGAGAAGCCCACGTTTTCTTTATTTATAGCAGGTCAGATTAAAGGGGACCAGTAGGGACTCTTTCCATGAGAAAGAGGATGGGGTGGAGTTAAGCAAGCCATTTTGTTTTAGTGGGTCATTGGCACATCTAGGGCCTGCAAATTCTGGCAGTGAACTACTGAACAGAAACCACATACTCCAGGAAATCTGGAACAATTTATCATGCCTGTCAGTTCCTGAGAGCCATATTCCTATGTCTGATAGCTCAACCAAGCCTGACCATGGATGGTAACCTGCAAAACTCTCTAGAAGTGGTGGTGGATATACTCTGGATTGGTCTCCAAGAATTGATAAGAGACAACTGTGTCAGAATTCCACGTGTTGTGGGGCACAACTTAAGAACAGACCAATCACCACTGAGAAGTCCAAATTTGAGAGTCTTTATTAGCCAGCTGTCTGACTGTCTCACACAATGCCCCAAAAATGAGTATTGGGAGAACAGCCCTGACCATAGTGTTGCAGGAGTTTTATACCATAAGTCAGTACATCAATCATAAATGGCTATTACTATGTTTGAAAGCTACAACCTAACATCATGGGATCTGAAATCACAAGCAGAAGGGGAAGTGGATCAAAACGACCTTACTTAGGTACAAATTGAAGAATGGTTACTAACATCTACACAATCACTGTTGACATCACTGTTGACATGGTACATTGTTTAGGAAAAATAAGAATCAAAAAGAGAACACTTTTTCATTATACAAGAATTGCCATTTTGTGTTGCCAAACATGTCATGCTAAGTAACTGATGATGGGTACATAGGCGGAGTGCTCCGTTGGGAGAAGCATTTCCTACATAACATGGAGTCTCAAGGTAAAATGGAGTCTGTTTAGTCATTGTCCATATAGCCTGGCCTATATCTTTTCCATGGAATCAAATCTGTCAGACCATCACATTCCCCACTGGTTTTATGTACATATTAAAACCATTGATTCATTATCACTGTAGAGGTGATTGTAGTGGGTGCATAACACCATTAGTTTAACAGATTGGATTCTGTCTCTAACATATTTAGTTAAATAGTTTATCATGTATGGCTTGATTAAAAGCCCCAGCAGAACTAGGATGACAGGTCCCACCATTGAGGTTATTAGAGTAGTTAACCAGGGGGACCAAGAGAACAGATTTTGGTACCATTTCTCTCAGGTTTTTGGCTTTTCCTCCCTTTTAAAAACAGCAAAATTAACCCTTTTCTGTCTTACAAAACTACCTCAGTAAGTGAGTCAAGGGAATTTTTATAAAGTGATTTATGGAGTTTTTAAATTTACTTCAGTTCTATTTGTCAATTTAAGGTTTTGAAGTTTTGGTCTCCTGTAATGAGTGCAGTGGTCCCTGTAGCAGTGGAGACTGCTATATCTAATCCCATTAGGAGAGGAACTAAGAGACCACTCACTTATATCAATGTATTAGCCCCAGATGTTCCTTTTTTCCCTCCTCATCATAATAGTACATCTAGGGAATGATGTGAACAGTAACACAGAATTCATCCCATTTGGTAATCTCAAGAAGTTGAAGGGCCAGTCATGGATTTACTCCTGATGTAGTCCAAGCTAGAAGAAAAGCATGAGTAACATTTTTTCAGTCTTACCTTTAGAGGGCAGTTGGGGCCCCTGAGGGCTGTCCATTTTTCTGTTGTCTTGACTTAAATGTGATGAATAAATGTTGTGAGTAAGGTCTTCTCCATTTCATTTGCATGTTAGTCTTTGTTTCTGGGATGATTTGAGATAGACATAGTCTCTTGGCTGGAATGGGTGTGGGAAATCAGTGGTCTCTTGGGGCTGGTTCTCTCCTAAGTTGAATCTGTTGGAGAGACTTAACAACAGGTTGGAACAGGAGCAGGTTCTTGGTAAGGGTAGAGGAAGGGCTCTGGAAGCATTAACATTTTAACCTCTCAGAGATCATTTGCCTCCAACTTTTTGGACCCAAACTGGCCTTTATTTTTGTGATTTAACCCAATTACCTATCTATATTGACTGTCTTTTAATTTTTTTTATTATTACTCCTCTGATTTTAGGGACTTCTTACTGATGTAGGGAAAAAGTATGATGACCACTCGCTGCTTTGAGCTAAGAAAGGGCAAGCAGTTTGGAGCCCTTTTTTAGAAATTGGGTCTTTCTAGGGGTCAAAGTCTGGTTCTTTGAAAGAAACAACAAAAAAAATATGAATACAAAATAAATAGCATCTGGAACATGTCAGTGAATTTCATAAAGTGATAGAAATTAATAATCTCTTACTAGGAGATGAAAGGGCTGAGATGTTCCCACAGCAATGCTTAACAGAGCCTAACAAGGCTGGAGAGGATAGGCTTTTATTTGTAAATCTTTAACACTGTCGGAGTTATCAGGAATGTAAACTCAACATTTAGTTAAGTTACCTAATGTCATCTGATTTTTGTAAAATATCATTTTATTGGCATGACCTCTGTGCTTTGTAGAAATCCCTTTATCTTTGTTACTTAGGACTGGAGAATTATAATAGCAAACATTGATTAAGCCTACCTGCATAGAAGTTTAAGAAGATCTGTAGGCCTCAAACTGACTAAAAACTTATAACTCTGGCAGTTTCTCTTGATAGTTATCAGGAATTTTTGTTTAAGAATCTTTTCTTTGTCACCTCTAGTCTTACTTATTGTGGGGGACTAACACAAGAGTACATCTTAAGTTACATTAAAATAGCTATCGTTTTGTTTTTAAATGTCCAGGAATCACTGTGTTTTGGTTTTAACTGTTTTTTCTAGGTGTTTAAGATCAAGCTGGTCAAATTGACCTTGTTCTTATCTGTTGTTAAGAGTTAGCTGAGTTCCCTTGGGGGTTACTCTTGGGGAACTTGTGAGAAGCCTCTTAGCTCTGCTAGTACCATCTGTGCTAGGCTGGGTCAAGGTCTTGCTGGCCAAGTGGCTGCCCTTGGAAGCATCAGGGATGTCTCCCCTTTCCAATGACCCTCCTCTTTTGCAGGATCTGCACTGATTGCCTTTCTTTTTGGGTCTCCGTAATTTCCCTGATTGAGAGGTCATGTGACCCAGAAGTGCAAAACTTCCCCTTGTTCCCTGGGTTCAAGCCAACTCAGAGGGCGAGAATCAAATGTCTTACCATCTTAGAGTAAGAGTATTCATTTTTAACTTTAAGTTTCTAACTTCATAGTTATTTACCCCTTTTATTTATCATCTGTCTATAGAGGATGGCTTAATAACTCAAATTAACTCAGGTTGTTTCTTCTTCAGCAGTACCTCTGCAAAACATTAACAGGCAATAGTTATGGAGTTAGCAAGGAAAATACAAAATGGAATTAACAGGAGTAAAAACATATTTAGTTTGCATAAGTGCTATCTTGAATTTTGGCTGACCCCTATTTATAACCTCTATTTGAGATCATAGTTATTGGTATCAGATGCTGCCAGTATTCTGCACCCTGTGCACTATTTTCAACCCAGATTGTCAGTCTGCAAACCTTCTCATCAACCACTGGTCCGTTGTTATTAGCTGGCAAAATTCGACTACTTAAGAATAGCTCCACCACCATTCTCTCTCTCCCTCATTCTCGCTCTTGTGCGTGCTCTCTCATTTCTCTCTCTCTCTCTCTCTCTCTCTCTCTCTCTCTCTGTGTTACCCTGCGGGCAGACACTCTGCCTGTCTGCTTAAGAGAATCTGTTGTGTGATTTCCCATGTCCAGAGTGGTTTCTGGGTGCTTTCAGTAGTCATTTTACAACAAAAAATAATCTTTTGAATACAACTTTAAGTGAGTAGAAGGTGAAGTCATTTTAACATGTAACATTTAAATAGATCTGGCTCTTATTATCTATTTTTTAACAAATATTTTAAAATTTTATATCCCAGTATAAAAGGTACTATTACCAAAAACTTTAGTTTGGAGAACATCAGCTTGATAAAATGGTCCGTTAAACCTTTTAGTTTAAGGACTTGTATACCTGGAAGATATGAACACATTTAATATATAAAGAAGAGTAATAGCATCATAATTACATTGATGTTTTTATATTAACCAAGTTTAGCTTTAATGAAAAATTTAGATTCTATAATGTAGTACAATACTCTACTAGTTGTTTAATCAAATTGTTCAAACCCCAATTTTATTGAAAGTAATTGCTCTAAAGAATAAAACAATAGACACAGTGTTAAATATAAATTAATATTTAAGAAATTCTGTCAGTTTAACATATGGAATAAACTTTGTATTATATCAGTACATTAGTATTTGACCTTAGGTAGAAACCCTAAATCGCTTTAGCTGATTGTCTTACATATACCTAACGAACTTAGTTTCATACAAACTTGTTTAAATTTACTCTTTGTTTACACACAGACTTTTTTTAGTACTTATTAAGACCCTGATGTATTTTATCACATAAAGTATTTTTTACCTAGAAATATTTTTTTCCCTTCCATGAGATGTATTCCCATACCTAGAACCTTCTATGTTTTTTTTGCCATTATTTCATTATATTTTTTAAAATTCATTTTTATTGTAAACAAATGGGATACATCTTGTTTTCTGCTTGTACATGAAGTAGAGGCATACCATTTGGGTAATAGTTTTTGAATTATTCTGTTATTTCTCCCCACACCCCTCTGACCTCTCTTATCCCTCTATACAGACTCTCCTTCCTCCATTCTTGCCCCCTCCCACCCCCATTATGTGTCATCATCCACTTATCAGCGAGATCATTTGTCTGTTAGTTTTTTGAGGTTGACTTATCTCACTTAGAATGATATTCTCCGATATTATCCATTTGCCTGAAAATGCCATGATTTTATTATTTTTTTATGGCTGAGTAATATTCCATTATATACTCCATTATCACAGTTTCTTTATCCATTCATCCATTGAAGGGCATCTAGGTTGGTTCCACAGTCTGGCTATTGTGAATTGAGCAGCTATGAACATTGTTGTGGCTGTATGCTGATTTTAAATCCTTTGGGTACAGGCCAGGGAGTGGGATAGCTGGGTCAAATGATGGTTCCATTCCAAGTTTTCTAAGTAATCTCCATACTGCTTTCCAGAGTGGCTGCACTAATTTGCAACTCCACCAGCAACGTATGAGTGTACCTTTTTCCCCACATCCTCACCAACACCTATTGTTGCTTGTATTCTTGATAATCACCATTCTAATTGGGGTGAGATGGAATGGTAGGGTAGTTTTGATTTGCATTTCTCTTATTACTAAAATTGGTGAACATTTTTTCACATGTTTGTTGATTGCTTGTAGATCTTCTTCTGTGAAGTGTCTGTTCATATCCCTTAGCCCATTTGTTGATTGGGTTATTTGTATTCTTTGTGTAGAGTTTTTTGAGTTCTTTATATATTCTGGAAATTAGTGCTCTATCTGAAATATGAGTGGCAAAGATTTTCTCCCACTCTGTAGGCTCTTTCTTCGCATTGGTGATAGTTTCCATTGCTGAGAGAAATCTTTTTAGTTTGAATCTATCCCAGTTATTGATTCTTGCTTTTATTTCTTGTGCTATGGGAGTCCTGTTAAGGAAGTCTGATCCTAAGCTGACAAGTTGAAGATTTGGACCTACTTTTTCTTCTATAAGATGCAGGGTCTCTGGTCTGATTTCAAGGTCCTTGATCCATTTTGAGTTGATTTTTGTGCAGGGAGAGATAGGGGATTAGTTTCAATCAGTTGCATATGGATTTCCAGTTTCCCCAGCACCATTTGTTGAAGAGGCTATCTTTTCTCCATTGTATATTTTTGGCACCTTTGTCTAGTATGAGAAAATTGTATTTATTTGGGTTTGTGTCCATGTCCTCTTTTCTGTACCATTGATCTACCTGTCTATTTCAGTGCCAATACCATGCCATTTTTATTACTATTGCTTTGTAATAGAGTTGAAGATCTGGTATTGCAATACCCCCTGCTTTGCTCTTTCTGCTAAGGATTGCTTTAGCTATTCTGGGTTTCTTATTCTTCCAGATGAATTTCATAATTGCTTGCTCTATTTCTGTAAAGTATGTCATTGGGATTTTAATTGGAATTGCATTGAATCTGTATAGCACTTTTGGTAGTATGGCCATTTTGACAATATTAGTTCTGCCTCTCCAACTACATGGGAGATCTTTCCATCATCTAAGGTTTTCTCTAATTATTTTCTTTAGTGTTCTGTAGTTCTCATTGTAGAGGTCTTTCACCTCTTTCGTGAGATTGATTCCCAAGTATTTTATGTTTTTTGAAGCTATTCTGAATGAGGTAGTTTTCCTAACTTCTCTTTCTGAAGATTAATCACTTATGTATAAAAATGCATTGGATTCATGAGCATAGATCTTATATCCTGCTACTTTAGTGAATATACTTTGAGTTCTAAAAGTTTTCTGGTGACATTTCCTGGTTCCTCTAAATATATAATCATGTCATCAGCAAATAGGGATAGTTTGAGTTCTTCTTTTCCTATTTGTATCCCTTTAATTTCTTTGGTCTGTCTAATTGCTCTGGCTAGAGTTTCAAGGACAATGTTGTATAGAAGTGGTAAAAGAGGGCATCCCTGCCTTGTTCCAGTTTTTTGGGGGAATGCTTTCAGTTTTTCACCATTTAGAATGATATTAGCCATGGGTTTAGCATAGATGGCCTTTACAATGTTAAGGAATATTCCCACTATCCCTATTTTTTCTAGTGTTTTGAGCATGAAGGGATGCTGTATTTTATCAAATGCTTTTTCTGCATCTATTGAAATAAGCATGTGATTCTTGACTTTAAGTCTATTGATCTGGTGAAATTCACTCATTGATTTCCGAATGTTGAACCAACCTTTCATCCCTGGGATAAAACCCACTTGATCATGGTGCACTGTCTTTTTAATATATTTTTGTATGCGATTTTCTAAGATTTTGTTTAGAATTTTTGCATCGATGTTCATTAAGGATATTGGTCTGAAATTTTCTTTCCTCGATGTGTCTCTGACTGGTTTAGGTATCAGGGTGAAATTGGCTTCATAGAATGAATTTGGGAGGGTTCCTTATTCTTCTATTTCATGAAATACTTTGAGTAGTATTGGAATGAGCTTTTCTTTAAAAGTTTTGTAGAACTCGGCTGAGATCCATTTGGTCCCAGAGTTTTCTTTGTTGGTACGCCTTTGGTGACTTCTTCTATTTTATTACTTGAAATTGATCTATTTAAATTGTGAATGTTCTCCTGGTTCAGTTTAGGTAACTTATATGTCTCTAGGAACCTATTGATGTCTTCAAGATTTTCTATTTTCAAATAGATTTTCAAAATAATTTCTAATTATGTTTTGTATTTACTCATGTCTGTTGTGATATTTCCTTGTTCATTCTGAATTTTAGTAATTTGGGTTTTCTCTCTCCTCTTTGTTAGTGTGGTTATGGGTTTATCAATTTTGTTTATTTTTTCAAAGAATTAACTTTTTATTTTGTCAATTTTTTTGATTGTTTCTTTTTTTCAATTTCGTTGATTTCAGCTCTGATTGCCTGTCTTCTACCACTTTTGATGTTGCTCTGTTCTTCTTTTCTATGACTTTGAACTGTAGTGTTAGGTCATTTATTTGTTGAATTTACTTCTTTTATTGAATGTGGTCCATGAAATAAATTTTCCTCTAAGTACTGCTTTCATAGTGTCCCAGAGATTTTGATATGATGTGTCTTTGTTCTCATTTACCTCTAAGAATTTCTTAATTTACTTCCTGATGTCTTCTGTTATCCATTCATCATACAATAGTGTATTATTTAATCTCCAGGTGTTGGAGTAGTTTCTGTTTTTTACTCTTTCATTTATTTCTAACTTTAATCCATTATGATCTGATAGAATACAAGGTAGCATCTCTATCTTCTTGTACTTGCTAACATTAGCTTTGTGTCATAAAATATGGTCTATTTTAGGGAAGGATTCATGTGTTGCTGAGAAGAAAGTGTATCCACTCTTTGTTGGATGGTATATTCTATAAATGACTATTAAATCTAAATTATTGATTGTTTTATTGAGATCTATGGTTTCTTTTTCAATTTTTGTTTGGAGAATCTGTCCAGTGGTGAGAGAGGTGTGTTAAAATCACCTAGTATTATTGTGTTGTGGTCTATTTGATTTCTGGAATTGAGAAGGATTTGTTTGACGTATATGGATGAGTCACTATTTGGGGCATAGATATTTATGATTGTTATATCTTGCTGATTTATGCTTCCCTTAAGCAGTATGAAATGTTCTTCTTTATCTATTCTGACTGCCTTTGGCTTGAAGTCCACATCGTCTGATATGAGAATGAATACTCTGGCTATTTTGCTGTGTCTATGTGCATGGTATGTTTTTTCCCATCCTTTCACTCTTAGTCTGTGGGTATCTCTTTTGATGAGATGAGTCTCTTGCAGGCAGGAAATTGTTGGGTCTTTCTTTTTAATCCAATTTGCCAGTCTATGTCTTTTGATTGATGAATTCAGGCCATTAATATTCAGGGTTATTATTGAGATTTTTGAAATATGATTTGTATACCCGGTCATTTGGCTCATTTTTTTTTTTTTTTGACACGACTTGGTCTCTCCATTTGGCTGTTCCTTTAGGGTACTTCCTCCCTTTGCTGATTTACATCATTGTTTTTCGTCTCTTCCTCATGGAATATTTTACTGAGACTGTTCTGTAATGCAGGCTTTCTTTTTGTAAATTCTTTTAGCTTTTTTTATCATGGAAGGATTTTATTTCATGGTCAAATCTGAAGGTAAGTTTTGCTGGATATAAGATTCTTGGTTGGTATCCGTTTTCTTTCAGGGCTTGAACAATGTTGTTCCAGGCCCTTCTAGCTTTTAGGGTCTGGATTGAAAAATCTGCTGATATCCATATTGGTTTCCCCCTGAATGTAATTTGGTTCTTTTCTCTCACAACCTTTAAAATTCTGTCTTTATTTTGTATGTTAGGTATTTTCATTATAATGTGCCTTGTTGTGGGCCTGTTGTAATTTTGTGTATTTGGAGTCCTATAAGCCTCTTGGACTTGATTTTCCATTTCATTCTTCAGATTTGGAAAATTTTCTAATATTATTTCATTGAATAGATTATTCATTCCTTTGGTTTGTTTCTCTAAGCCTTCCTCAATCCCAATAATTCTTAAATTTGGCCTTTTCATGATATCCCATAAATATTGTAGATTCTGTTCATGATTTCTTACCATCTTCTCTGGTCAACTTTGTTTTCAAGATTAAATATTTTTTCTTCAATATCTGAGGTTCTGTCTTCCAGGTGTTCTATTCTATTGGTTATGCTTTTTATGAAGTTTTTAATTTGGCTTATTGTTTCCTTAATTTCAAGGATTTCTGTTTGTTTTTTTCAATATCTCTAACTCTTTATTGAAATGATCTTTTGCTTCCTGTATTTGCTCTTTTAACTGTCAATTGGTGTGATCATTCAATGCCTGCATTTGCTCATTCATCTTATCCTTCAATGCCTGCATTTGTTCTTTCATCTCATCATTCAATGCCTGCATTTACTCTTTCATCTCCTCATTTGCTTCCCTGATCATTTTAATTATGTACATTCTGAACTCCCTTTCTGACCTTTCTTCTGCCATGCTGTCCTTGGATGTTATTGCTATACCATCTAGGTTTGTTTGGGACATTTTCTTCCCTTGTTTTCTCATATTGCGCAGGTGTCTACCCCTCTAGTAGTGAAACTTTGGGATATTGCAGATTTCCTCTATAGAGTAATATTGTCTCTGTAGATTTCCAATAACTCACTTCTTAGCCTCAGTAGCCTAAGTCTTGGAGGAACTTGATAATGTGGTGCTCCACTAGGAAGTTGCCCCTCGAGGGTGGTGGCCTTCAGGTGGGGTATATTCCCTGTCAGTGGGCAGAGGTGCCTCCACTTGTTGACTGATGGTCAGTCAAAGGGGGTCTAGACTGCAGATGGGGGCACGTCTGTTCTGGGCCTGTGTCTCTTGTTCTACTGCCCTGGTGGGAAAGCCTCACCCAGTGAGGAAGATGTACCCAGTGGGGAAGTTTTGCTGGGCAGCTCTCCTTTGAGAATATCCCTTCAGCCCACAACTACCACCTGGACTGGGAAGCCCTCCTGTGCAATGTTCCCAGGGGTCCTGACCTACTGTCTGGGTTGGAGAGCCTGGCCCTGCAAGGGATTCCCTCACTAAGCGGCCCTCCTCTGCTATATCCCTGGGGACTGGAGCTACCACTTGTGCCTTGGACCCTTACTCTGTGTCAAAGCCTCTTGCTGTGTGGCCCTCCTCTGCAATTCTCCTGGTTGACTGGGTACTCGGCTCCAGCAGGGGAGTCTCACTGGGCCACTCTACTCCACGAATTTTCCTGCATTTTGGGACTACTGCCCCATCTGATAAGCCCAACCATCTGACGAGATTCACCCAGTGGCTCTGAGTTTGTCCCAAGTCTGTCAATACCTCCTCTTCTTGACTTCTCAGACTTCTCTAGCCTCCTGTAGGTGTTTCAGGAAGGGAGCTGCCCTTCCAGTGATGATAGCCACACCCTCAGGAATAATTCAAAATGCCTTCACCAGCCTATAAAGAAGCCTCTGGCTGCTCCATGATGCAGGCAGACTGGCTTATCTGCCAGCTTGCTCCGCAATGGCAACAGATGTCCGCGTGGTGGTCAGGTGGGGTCGCTCAGTGATGGCGTCTGCCTTTGACCTGGTGGTTGGGTGGGTTGGCTGCCTGCTGCCTAGCTCTGCAAGGCAGGTGGGTTGGGTGCCCGCCTGCTACCTCTGTGATGCAGGTGGCCTTACTCACCCACCGGCTTGCTCTGCAACTGCGACTGACCCGTGATAGCACCATCCTGGATTCAGGGGTCAGGCAGGGTTGCTCATTGATGGCATCTGTCTTTGGCCTGGTGGCTGGGTGAGTTGGCTGCCTGCCACCTAGCTCCACAAGGCAGCCTGGTTGGGTGCCCACCTGCTACCTCTGGGATACAGGCAGCCTGACTCACCCACCAGCTCACTCTGCGACTGCAACTGACCAGTGATGGTGTCATCCTACGTTCTATGATTTTATCTGCTGGCCCCTCTTTTTGTTTATACTTTGAAACAACCTTTGTAAACTTCTGAATTTAGATACATTAATTCATTTTAATAAAATAAGGTATTTTATGTTATTTACAGTACTCTAATTGAAACACAGTTGAAACTTTTGGATCCTTTACATAGTATTATACTTTTTGAGACTTTCAGTAACCTTGTTTTTGGTGATGACACAAAGTAATTTAAAACCCTTTTTTAATACCAATTTATGAAATCACCAATAATGTTTTAAGTATGTAACCCTATGGAATTTAAGGAGTTAAGAGTACTTGATGTTATATTTAACAGTTAGCATTTTAATTTTTTAAAACAATCAGATGTCTCTAACAAACACGTCTATGATCAATCCCATACATGTCAAATCTACTTATTAAAAAAAAAAAACAAGATATCAAACAAGTGTATTGGATAGCATTAGCCAGTCTTCCCTGCTGATGAAAAATGTATACACAATGGATAGTAGATATTTTATAGATATTAATACTTTTTCAGTTGTGTGACCACCTAGAGAAACTTGCAAGTTAGTAACTTTTAAAGGCATCCTTACTCTTATTTGTTTACCCAATTTAAATTGAACCTTTTAAATAACATGAATTTAAAGTATTTGGATCCATTTTTTAATTATTATTATATATTTTTTTGCAGAGCTGGGAAGTTGAACCCAGGGCCTTGTGCTTGTGAGGCAAGCACTCTACCAACTGAGCTATATCCCCAGCTCCCCCCCATTTTAAAATTTTAATTAACAAACTCATATGTCAATTTTGGTACCAAACATATGTAAAAATGACAATACACCAGTGTATATATACATAAAACAAACACAGACAAAGGCCTTGCAGCTTATTTTTAAAAATCCATTAGATTAAGAGATAACCCTGTACTTTGGCCTCTGAATGAAACAGAACATTAGAAAGACTTCATAGTTGGATAGAATATGTCTGATCAAGAAATTAACCTAGGTGCACCAGATCAAGATGATGAACTTAAAAAATAGAATTTTAAAAGTCTTTTTGGCCTCCATCTTAATGTGGTCCCACTCATCAAAGATGAAAAGAATTAAGAGAATATAAACAAAACTTATGCCTTTGTGGCTGTGTTCAATCTCCTTATACTTTCTTTTCTGGAAATGTAAGAGTAAAAAGAAGAAAAGAGAAACATCATGTACATGTAAGAGATGTAATCTGACCAAATGTATCACCAGATACAATAGAGGGTAAGAGGTACTCATTCTTTATCAACCCTCCTTTGTTTTACTCCCAGCTAACATTTCAGGCCCACGATAAGCTGATGCTAGAGCTCAAGTCTTACAACAGATGCATGCCCAACTAAGCAGACCCCAGGGCATTGTTGGTCTAATTGTACTCAGAGTAGTTGCTTTAATATCTTTTGACTTCTACAATGATAGCTTCTGGGGCTTTATCTAAAAATATTCAAAGTGCTCATTTTCTTAATCATTTGGCTCAAAATACTTCCAAAGCACTACACCATCAGGTAAATATCGATGAAAAGATTGAGGCTAAATTAAATTCTTTGCAAGTTACTGTCTTAAATATTAGAAAAGAACTTGGCACTGTCAAACATAAGCAAAGGCTTAGGTGCCATGTCAGCTATAAACATGTCTGTGTTACTGCAGCCAAATGTATTGCTTCCCAATGGGACTGGGAAATGGTACAAAATCATCCAATGGGCATTTAGCACAGTAATAATAATAATCTGGACCTTATGAAGTTATATTATGACATCCAGGACATTCAGGAAAGCAGAATCAATCTCATGGATCCTGTGTCACTTGCTGAATATATACTTCATGATTTAAATGGCTTTAATCCTGAAAATATGTTGAAACATTCCACATGCTATATTTTTGAAATAACAGCTGTGCTACTAATTCTCTTTGGGTTTTAATAATTATAGGTTTCCATACATTCAGAGAAGAAATTTGAGAATTCCAAGTATCAACACATCACTTGTCCTTATAATAAAAAAGGAGGAGATGTTGGTAGTGCCAAATAAATCACTGATTTGAACTCTATCCTTGGAAAGTCAGACGCCATTTTTGGGAAGTTTTTGGTGGGATGGCGCTGAAAAAAATGCCCATTTGCAGGTGACCACTATTAATGAGACAGATCTCATGCCTGGCATGGAACTTAAGGGTTAAATAGTTTGAATTCAAATGCCTGGGGCCCTGGGGTGGAAGAAATATGGGCATACTCAATATCCTTGAAATGCCAGCTGTCTGGAGCTAGGGCAAGATATGGTGCAAGTAGACAAGCCCCAATTAACCTGCTCCTGTTTGACCTTACTTTTGTTTTGCTTGAAGTTTTTTCACAATAAATTCTTTTGATGTTTTTGCCCATAAAATGAAGCACATGGACTCTCATCTTTTATGTATCAGACCTGCACCAGGGCTTTTTCCACCATCAGGTCCCACATTTTTTACCTACATTTGTCTTTGTGTTTATTTTTTATTATTTCTTATAATTTCAAAATTTTCTAATCTGACTCAATACCTGCATGAGATAATGTTTTAATCAATGTGCAGGTCATGGGGAGACAGGTGTGAAGTATGTGGTAGAGATTCTGTTTATACAGGAATGTAGACATGACAAGGGATCTCAACAGTCAGAAACTAATCTGAAGGTGTCAAAAAGTATTGTCTTTGTTGTACCAGGATAGCAGGACACCAGAAGAAAAGGGTTAAAAAAAGATTTAAATCTTTAAAACCCAGTGCTGACTCTCCCAGTGCTGTTTCTCAAACTGGCCCCAGGCAACCACAGATCATCTCACTGTGGGCCAAGGACTCTAGCTCTATTATGTGGAAAAAATCCCAATAAAGTTGTATGGGATGGAGAAAATGACCAAAGAGAACCTGGTCTCTGTCCTGCCTCAGAGCCCCTTTGGACCATGAGTGAGGGAGGCTGCTGGCCACAAAGGATGTGGCAGCATGTTCTAGCATAGTTAATTTATGACCTGGGGAAGCAATAGTCTCCCTTTTATGATCTGACAGGTCACCCCATTTGACCAGGGGATACCCATCCCTGGGACAAAGCAATTCTTGCTATGAGAGAATTCCATCAAACTGAGTGCATGGGGGAGTTTACAGAATAAACAACTGGACCCAGAAGAGAAAAATGCAGAAACTAAAGGCCAATTCACATTTCCTAGGTATATTCTGCAAAGGACCCCTTCAAGGAAACCAAAAGAAAAAGATGCCTAGTATAAGAAAAGGCCCAAAAGAGGCTACTCAATTCAATTAACAGTGGAGAACTCACTTAAAGTGAATGGCATTGTGATAATGATAAGAGAGATAGGTCAGGCTCAAATGCCTTGTACTCCAATCCTTTGTATGCAACCTAAGAGGAAAAAAGATTAAGTCACAGTTTTTGGAGGTGCCAGATTGTCCAATCTCCCTCTGATAAAATTTGTTGTGTAGAACACATGCACAGATAACATTCATAAGAATTGCTTCAGAATACGAATTTAAGAAAGGGCTAGAAACTAAAAAAGATAAAAGAAAGTAATAGGTATGGAAATATTTTTTAGAATGTAAAAAGGAAGGTGTCGGGGTTTCTAGAGCCCCCAGCCTTAGGCATGGTCAAGATGGCGCCTGACGCTGAGCCAAAAGCGGCCAGCTATACAGTAAACAACCAGCGAATTCCAATGATTGGCTAGTTAACGATGTGACTAGAGCATGCCCCCCTCGTGTACCCATCCTGTGCCTGCAGCTGTCCGCGTTTATCTCGTGTACTCTCCCCTGATTGGTTGAAGTGTATATAAGCCTGGTGGGTGGGAGAGTAGGGGAGAGAAGCTGAGGAAGAGGCAGAAGCTGAGGAAGGAACGGAAGAAGCGGAAGAAGCGGCGGCGGAGACTGGAGCAGAGCTGGAAGCTGGAAGAAGCTGGGAGAAGGGAAGCTGGGAGTGCGCAGAAGCTAGGGGTAAGAGAAGCGTAGGAGAGGAACTGTGCACAATAAACTTCCAAAGCTTCAGACGTTTGCCGTGTCTCTCTCTGCGGGCAGAGGGGACGCGACAGCTGGTGCCGAAACCCGGGAGGATAAAAAGGACAAGGTAAGATATCTTAAAATCTTTTAACAAGCTAAACCGGTTATAAAGAAGTCAAAAAAGGTAAACAGGTAAAGGAGAGGCGCCTCGACGTTCGCGGTATAGCGACTATCCGGATACGCGGAATGCGGTCCAGTTAAAGGGTATCAGGATACGCTATCAGCGGTCCTGGGGGCACGTGGAATGCGGTCCAATTAAAATAAAAATAAGGACACACGGAAGGTGGTCCGGTATCGGGACACGCCATTAGCGGTCCTGGCGCGTGGAACGCGGTCTAATTAAAGTGAAAGTAAAAACACGTTTGGAGCGGTCCAATTAGGTAGTACATGAAAAGCTGCTATAAAAATTTTAATGCGCACTTGATAGTTTTCCTTTCAGTAATCTTGTTGCTCCTGGCAGCTAGGCCACTGTTTGTTATTGTAATTGCCATAACTAAAGCTATTCAAATTAGTAACAATGGGGTCTGAATGCAGCAACCCCTCAGGGAACTATTAAAAAACAATGGGATGCCATTGAGGAAAAAAAAAAAAAAAAAAAAACAGCTAAGTAAGAAAAGCTGCTCAGTGTGCCACAAGGGGGATCTTCATGAACAGGGTCTAATAGCAATAGAAAAGAACGCTTAAAGAGAATAAAGTGAGGAAAAATTGAGTGGTGGTGACTTAGAAAATAATTGCTCAAAAAATCTAAGAACAAGGGAAAAAAGGGAACTAAGTCTTACACAAAGAACCCCCAAAAGGAATAGCCAAGTGGTAGTGAAAACTTAAGAACAAGGGGAAAAGGTAGGAGAAACCTAAGCCTAATAGAAAGAGCTTCAAAATCTGTAGAACCTGCCCGTATTTGAGGAGCAAATGGAGATACCATCAACCATTAGAAAAACTTTAAAGAGGCAGTTAAGACTATGCAGAGCAGTGTTATTTGGAGAACAATGGCTAATTGGAGAGCTCAGCTGTTGAAACTGCTTGCAGAAACATAGTGGCAAGGTTTCCCGATAGAAATGTTAATAGGAGAAGGCCAATACGTTTCAATAGATGCACAAAATCAGCAGCAAGGAGATAATGCCCTAACAAAAGATAAGAGATAACTATAGTAAAATCTGTTACACCTTATGCCCCAGGGCTATGTCCAAGATGCAGAAGAGGAAGTCATCGGAATAGTGCCTGTCAGCCTATTAGAGATAGGGAGGATAATTTCGTAGGGTTGAATCCTAAACTTCAAAAAAACGGGAGACAGGGCCCTCCCCGGGGCCCGCAACAAATATACGGGGTAATTCAACAAGTTCCCTGACGGTGGTATCCTCCCACAGAGAAGGGGAGCGCAGGGCCACCTCAGGGAGTGCAGGATTGGACATCTGTGCCACCTCCAGGCTCATATTAACCCCAGATATGGGGGTGCAGATGATTGATACCGACTGGCATGAAAAAATCCCACAGAACAGTGTAGGACTATTACTAGGTAGAGGTTCCTCAACACTAAAAGGACTTATAGTACACCCAGGGGTTATCGATCCTGATTTCACTGGACAAATAAAAGCCTTGGTCTCTTCACCAAAAGGAATTACGGTCATCTTTCCAGGGGATCGCATTGCACAAATGCTTATATTGCCCAGTCAACATTCTTTGTGGCCCAGTAAAAATACAAATAAAAGACAAGGAGGTTTTGGATCAACAGGAACCACTTTAATAAACCTTACTATGGATATGGAACAGAGGCCCCTCCTAAAATTAAAAGTGGGAAATATGGAATTTACAGGTTTATTAGATACGGGAGCAGACAAAAGTATTATCAGTGCAATGGTCTGGCCAAAGCACTGGCCATTGATCACAGCAGCTCAGAGCTTGAGAGGCTTAGGAGTAGCAGAAAGCCCCAATCAAAGTGCTTCCTCATTATCATGGAAAGATACAGAGGGACACACAGGAATATTTCAGCCATATGTCTGTAATGTTCCTATTAGCCTATGGGGACGAGATGTCCTGCAGCAAATGGATATGAAACTCACCACTGACCAGATTTACCAAGGGACTCCTGTAAGAAATATGTTACAAAATATGAATTATGATGATAAAAAAGGATTAGGAAGACATAGCCAAGGATCTACCCAACCACTGCCTTTACCTCCACCAAAAAATGATTCTCATGGATTGGGTTTTTCCTAGGGGCCACTGATAAGCCATCAATCCCTATAATATGGAAAGATGATAAGCCTCGCTGGATTCCACAGTGGCCCCTAACAAAAGAAAAGCTAGAGGCAGCTCATAAGTTAGTACAAGAGCAGGTACAAGCAGGTCATTTACAACATTCTACCTCTCCTTGGAATACTACAATATTTTTAACAAAGAAAAAATCAGGAAAATGGAGGTTATTACATGATTTAAGAGCCATAAATGAACAAATGTACCCTATGGGACCCATCCAATGTGGACTCCCTCTTGTCACTGCACTACCAAAAAATTGGCCTACTATTATTCTGGATTTAAAAGATTGCTTTTTCTCTATACCCTTACACAAAAATGATTGTTGGAGATTTGCCTTTACTTTGCCCTCTCTTAATCACACTCAGCCTGACCAGAGATTCGAATGGACTGTGTTGCCTCAAGGTATGGCTAACAGTCCTACTATATGTCAAATATACGTAGATAAAGCGTTAACAACTACTAGACAAAAGTTTAAGAGATTGTTGATTTATCACTATATGGACGACATATTTATTTGCCATCCAGAAAAAGAAGTTTTGTTAGAAGCATTACAATTTATGACTCAAGCATTAGAAAAGAGAGGACTTACGATAGCCCCTGAAAAATTACAATTAGAGGAGATCCAAGAATATCTGGGTACAAGGCTCACTGCTACTACAGTCAGACCAATAAGGTTGACCATCAGGACAGATCAATTGAATACCTTGAATGATTTTCAGAAACTCTTAGGTGACATTAACTGGATCAGATCCTATTTAAAATTATCCACAGGGGAATTAAAACCTTTATTCGATATATTAAAAGGTAATCCTGATTTGAATTCCCCTAGGAAACTTACTCCCGAAGCACGGATATCCTTGCAGCTAGTAGAGAATAGACTTCAGCAGTGTTACGTTGATCGTTGTGATCCTACTCAACCATTAAGTTTAATTATAATCTCAGAGAAGCATACCCCTTTTGGCATAGTTTGGCAAGGAGGACCTTTGCAAAGTATAAATCTCCCTAGCTCTCCGGCTAAAACATTGCAATCATATCCCCAAGCTATTGCTCAGGTAATATTCAAGGGAATAGAATCTTGCATTACTGTTTTTGGAATCCATCCGTCTATTATTATAACTCCTTATTCCACTCAGCAAATTAAATGGCTAATTAATAATGATGACGATTGGTCAGTATTATATTGTTCCACTTCAGCTCAGTTCGATAACCATTATCCCCAACATCCCTGGATTCAATTCTGTAAAAATACTCCCATAGTTTTTCCAAAAGTGACTAGTGTCCAGCCTCTTAAAGATTGTGTAACCATTTTTACTGATGGCTCCAAAAATGGAGTAGGTGCAGTACTTATCAGTAAACAACTTCACACCATAATAGTTCCGCCCAACTCCGCACAGGTTACTGAACTTGCAGCTGTAATATTAGCCTTTAAATTAGCAGATAATCAGCCATTCAATCTTCTATCTGATAGCTTATATATCATTGACGCTTTACAGGTTCTTGAAACGGTACCCCATATTTCTTCCATGTCCACGGTAGCTTCTTACTTTACAACGCTACAAAACCTTATCCTACAGCGTAAACATCTATTCTATGTAGGACATATTAGAGCTCATTCTAATTTACCAGGACCTTTGGCCAATGCTAATGACTTGGTAGATATGGCCACCAAATCAATTTTTGTTTTTTCCATGGAGGAACAGGCAAAACTCTTTCATGAAAAATTTCATGTAAATTCCACTACTTTGAGCAGAAAATTTCCTATATCTAAATGTATGGCTCGACAAATAGTAAAAAATTGTCAACATTGTGCTCCTTTAATCCCAGTACAATCCTTTGGAATTAACCCCAGGGGACTGCTACCTGGTCATATTTGGCAGATGGATGTAACCCATATTTCTGAATTTGGTACTGTTAAGTATGTATATGTGTCAGTAGACACTGCTTCAGGAGTCATTATGGCTTCCGCTCATTCTGGAGAAAAGGTGAAAGATGTCATTCAACACTGCCTACAAGCATTTGCTGGCTGGGGCATACCTAAAGTTATTAAAACAGATAATGGTCCTGCTTATACTTCCAAAAGCTTTCGGTTGTTTTTACAAACATTTAACATCCAATCAGTCACTGGCATCCCCTATAATCCTCAGGGACAGGGCATTGTGGAAAGAGCACATCTTACTTTAAAAAATTGTCTAAATAAACAAAAAGGGGGAATAGGAGCCTCCTACAAGTCTCCTAAAGATAAACTTAACTTAGTTCTTTTCATTCTAAATTTCTTAACTCTGGATAGGGACGGCCATTCTGCAGCTGATCGACATCATAATCCCCATAACACTCCTCAAGTATGGGCAAAATGGAAAGATATCCTGACAGGTTGTTGGAAAGGACCGGATCCAGTCCTTCGTTGGGTCCGAGGGTCTGTTTGTATTTTCCCACAGGATCAACTGACTCCAGTCTGGATTCCAGAAAGGCTGGTCAGAGTTTTACAACATGCAAGTGATGCTGTTCCTCCTCGCGGTGACGAGCCTGAGCCTTCCTCCAATAACAGAAACTCAGACGGAAAGGCAAACCCGGAACCTATGGGCCATTGTCAGTCTGGCCATATCTTTTATTTCTAATTAACACATTTTTTATCCTTTCTTCTCTTATTCTTCACCAATTTCTCTACAAGCCTGTCATTTTTCAGGTCGTGCTGTTTTGGTGACAAGGATACACCGATCTCTAGCCTTTCTTTGCTTTAACAGGAAGAACCTTTGCACGTTGCCATTGGAATCATGCTGATCAGACCCAGAGTAGGACAATTTGTCCTGCCGACCTTAACTATACCAGAAATATTACCTTTCCTCCCATGCCAGCTTGTGTATTTCTTCTCTTCATGTTTCTGCTAACTAACACTACTAATATCTCTCACAGTGCTGGATTCTGATGCGCATTCCTACCTTCCTACCAGTCCTAGCTTTTGTTGTAGATACAGAAGCGCCAGTGCTATTATCAAGAAACAGAAGAGGCTTTGGCATTGCAGTAGCCGTGATCACTGCCATTGCAGTCTCTGCAGTAGCAGCAATGACACAATCATACAATAACAACGATCATTTGGCCGAAAATACAGCTGCAGCCTTACAGACTGTAGAGACTCTGAACCAACATCTAACTGCAAGTTTACTTCTTGCAAATTGGAGAATGGACTCATTATAAGAACAAGTGGATACCTTGCAAGAACTTTTGGGACTGGGATGCGTCTACTCCCTAAGAGCTGTTTGTGTTACCCGTATTGTATTTCAGCACCGCGGCTGGGTTACCTAGAAAATTGTCAGTCTATTTTGTTAATGCTTATAGATCTGTCAAACAGTGGGCAGGCCTAGGAGCTGGGATAGTATTCCTCTGCCTTGGCCTCCTTCTCTCCATTTGTCTTGGCATGCATCTACGAGCTAGCCAATAGAGAGATCAAATTATTTTTCATCAGGCCATGACCGCCCTAAAGGCCGACAGCCCCCCATTTGTATGGCTCTTGATGCTGGATCGGTAGTCAAAGATGGGTAATGAAGGAGGTGGCTGTGTACCGACCTAAGACAGGAGCTGCAGCATGCTCTGCAGGCTCTGATGACGGGTAAGGACATATGCTGACCACTCAGCCTAAGACAGACACGGTCCCGAGCCTTAGTTTAATATTAAAGAAGGGGGATCTGTCGGGGTTTCTAGAGCCCCCAGCCTTAGGCATGGTCAAGATGGCGCCTGACGCTGAGCCAAAAGCGGCCAGCTATACAGTAAACAACCAGCGAATTCCAATGATTGGCTAGTTAACGATGTGACTAGAGCATGCCCCCCTCGTGTACCCATCCTGTGCCTGCAGCTGTCCGCGTTTATCTCGTGTACTCTCCCCTGATTGGTTGAAGTGTATATAAGCCTGGTGGGTGGGAGAGTAGGGGAGAGAAGCTGAGGAAGAGGCAGAAGCTGAGGAAGGAACGGAAGAAGCGGAAGAAGCGGCGGCGGAGACTGGAGCAGAGCTGGAAGCTGGAAGAAGCTGGGAGAAGGGAAGCTGGGAGTGCGCAGAAGCTAGGGGTAAGAGAAGCGTAGGAGAGGAACTGTGCACAATAAACTTCCAAAGCTTCAGACGTTTGCCGTGTCTCTCTCTGCGGGCAGAGGGGACGCGACAGGAAGGAAAATGAGAAGTAATGTTTCTGGATGAGAAAGTATTTGGTCTGGTAAAGTATATTCTTGTGAAAAAGTCCAAGATGAAAGAGAGTAGAAAACTAATGATGTAAATGATTGTGAATATCTAAATCACAGAAGTTTTGTGGAAGGTAAATCTCAAAAGTTTGTGTTTGTGATTAAATTGGTTATAACTAGCACAAAGGTTTTTCACTTTCATGTACTGATATGAAATAAAATCTGAAACATCAACCTGCTCTTATCTATCAAGATAATTTTCTTGTATCTGTTAGGATTTATTACTTGCAGAATCTAAGTCTTAAAGCAATTAATGTTTTACCTGTTTTAAAGTCTTTTAAAGGTTACTTTGTAACTGGTCAGATAAATGACTATTATTTCAGGTTATAACACTATAGTTGACACCCTAAATACATGTGACTAGATATAAGAACACATCTGAGAACTCTATCTATCTGAACCTTGTCTAAATTTTATGTAAAAAATAATAAAATGAAGGTTTATCTATGTTTACTGGAAAGATAACAAAAGTGCTTTCTCTTATACATTGAATCTGCAGTAGAAGAGGCCACACTGTCCCATTTGAAGACCCGTCTCATATCTGCTAGCTTTGACTAATTCTATTTCTGATCACTAACACTAAATGTATAAGAGATTTGAGGAGATCCTTTGATTTTTGCTGGTACTGATAATCCCTGAAGGCCTGTGATTATTGTTACCATACACTATGGGTTCTAAATTTTACACCCAAAGTTAAACTTAGCTAAATATAAAGCTTAGAGGGGAGCACTGTACCAAGTTGGAGTTCTTCCAACCAAAACTATCTGTAGCAGTTGTCTCAAATTTGTACAGAAATACCAAATTTGGTGGACATTTATTCATGTCATTTGATGTTTTATAGGTGGATAAAGTAGCCTGTTGTAAATAAGTTATATATATCCAACTTTGTGTTGCTTTTCACACTAGAATATGAATTTAAATGTGTTTTTGGAAGGTAATGAGGAGAGTTTGATCTGTTTAAAGGTGACATTATTAAACATGGAAGCACTTTGTCACTTCTTCCACAAAATGAAAGTTAAAATTTCTCTTAGCCTTTGTTTGATTCATGTTTCAGATGTAATGTTGTGTTGTGTTATTTGTCAAGAACTCACCTTTCTAAGATGAGGTTCTGCCTCTTGCCTTCCTCCATGTTAGAATGGTTCTAAAATAGGCTACACTTCAACTCACTTAAGGTTGTGTCCAAAAGATTGGTTTTTGTTGTAAAGCTTACTGTGATCTCAAAATAACAGGGGTCATAATATGGAACTAAGTAAAGGTTCAAGAGTATATAAATAATTTTTCTTGGTTCATAGCAACTATGCAAATTGAATTTTTCACTGTTAATTTTATTTTCTAATTTCCTTTTAAATTTTTAACTATTGCCTGTTGGTGTTTTGTAGTGCTTTGTGTGTCCTGTTTCTAATAAAACAACTTGAGTTAATTTGAGATAATGTCATCACCTATAGGACAGATAGTATATAATGCTGACTTCCAGTACTACTACTAACCCCAATTAAATAAAAGGGGTAACTGTAAATTTGTAGTTATTAAAGTTAGAACCTGTTACTCCCACTTAAGATTGGTAAAAGTGACTTGGCAGATGATTAAAACAAAAAATGTGGAGACTAAAGTCATGGAAGTCAAAGGGTCAAGGAAAAACAGCCAACATTTTGACCTTTGAATCTGAGGTCAGCTACCCAGAGAAAGATGGGACCCTTTCTGTGCCCAGAAATGCTGATGGGTCACCCAATCTGCTGATTAGGTATATGGAGAGGACCCTAGAAAATAGAATCTGAGTGCACATTCTGCAAAGAGAAGGGCCATTGAAAAGGGAAATGTCACTGATGCTTCCAAAAAATATCCATGAATATTCAGCACAACCCTGACCCAACCTGAGAGATGGCACCACTGATAGAGAAAAATTAAATGAGTCAATACACTCTGCACATATCCCCAAGTAGAATCTCTGAGTAATCCCAACTGACTCTTACTAAACAGAAAATAGGAACACATTTGGTTTTGATCAAATTAGTCTTAAACACATGGCAGGAGAGTGTTGCCTAAGAACAGTCCTATATGAATATTTAAAAGGATAAATAATTTTTTAATGTAACATAAGATGTACACTTGTGTCAACCTTACTAAAAGTAGGTAAATCTGGAAGCTGTGAAGGAAAGTTCTTGTGTGCAAGTGCCTAATAGTAATGATGACAAAGGTCTCTAGAGTCACAAGTTTGTCCTGAATTAATTTGAGCCTTATCTGATAGACCTACAAATTTAACAACCTTCCTGCATTGATAAACTTGGTCTGTTTTTTTCTGACATAAATATGTTATAGTCTTCATGGTTTTAAGACACTGGCTAAAATTCTTAATGCTTTTGCACCAATTGTTTGCAAAAAATTAACACCTCTCTACCTCTCTGTAAAGTATTGTCTAGCATTATCCCTGCCCTATGTATGCATAGTCCAGTCACCTGCCATCTGCTACTGTAGACCACTGGACTGCTCTAATGCTGAATACCCTTAACTGTCATGCTCCACCTGATAGAGAACAAAGACTTTGGGTTACTTCTCCCAACTTCAATCTTGGAGACAGCTTGGAGATGCCTTCACCCATTTTTTCCCTAGAAATGGAATGCAGAAATTGGTGAAATGTAGCTGTGGTCCACTTTATGCTTTGAATATAACACTTGCTGCTCTGCTACTGCAACTTAGTTTTTAAATGGACAGGTTTCTTTTCCTCTCTCCTTCCTCCTCCTTAATCTCTCCCTCTCCCTAATCTCAGGAGAAACAGGATTTCTTTCCCTCTCCATTTTTGGCAGATTTATCTGTCCTTGAGTACACACCCACCATAGGAACAAAATAATCCAGAGTTTGGGGATGGTGCCAGCGTATCTCCAAAATGACTGTCTCCAAACTTAACAAGTGAATTACAACTGAAACAGAGAACACATCAAATTTAGTCTTTGAATCACCTCTTTAAAAGCCCCCTCTTCCTGCTGATGGACAGAATCACAGCCTCTGGGACAGGATTTCCTGGTGTTTCTTCTTTGCTTGCAAAGCAATGAATTTTTTTTTCCCTTTTTCTCAGTACCATGTTCTTGTATTTGGATTGGCATTGGGGTAAAGCATTAAGCTTTTGGTAATAGCAAGAGTGGGTGTCTTTGTCTTCTTTCTGAGCTTAGAAAACAAAATTCAATGTTCTGCTATTGAAAAGGATGTTAGCTGTGGAACTGTCATAAATGACTATTACTGTGTTGGGATTCAATCCTTCTATACCCAATTTTTTGAGAGTAGTTAATGATAAAAAAGATGTAAAATGTTGTAGGAGGTCCCTTTTGTACCTGTTAAGATGATAAAAGATCTTATGTTCTTCTGTTAACATGGTGTATCACATTATTTAATTTGTGTGTGTGGCACTGTTTTTGCATTCTAGGAATAAACCCTACTTTATCATGGTGAATGGTACACATAATGTGCTGTTGAATGTGGTGTGTGTAAGCTCGGGCAGGCTCAATGGCGGGACCAAATGTAAACTCAGCCGGTCTCGGCGGGAACAGTTAGCAGCCAAATAAAATGGGACAGAAAAGTGGCCGAAGCAAGCTTTATTGGAATTTGACTCTCAGGCAAAATTCCCAGACCCCTGGGGTATAGGGACCTGGAGAAAATCGCACGTGGCCCTGGCTCAGGGTTTTTATAGACTAGGATGGGAGGGGGTCTTGTTGAGTGACAGATGAGTGTGAAGGGTCAGTGGAACTTTCCATCCACCTTGCTGCGAACTTTCTGGTCACCTTTGGTGGGCTGGTCTTTGTTCTAACTGCTCAGCTTTGTCCCCTACAGTTGCCTAATATCCGACCTAACATCCCAACCTTTTTGGTGATATAGGGTGCTGGAGTCTGTCTGGCTACTTCCTGCATGTTAGGGGGCATCGTGGGGAGAAACAGGTTCGGGTTCTAGGTCGGTGGGGAGGTGACTATAAGAGTGTAGGAGCATCTGGTTGTAGGTCACCCTGGCAACCTCACTTTGTGGTTCCAGGCAAACCTGAGAAGACAGGGAGCAATCGTTAGCAGAAATTCTATCACAAATAGGGGAGTAAGGGTAGGGGTCAGCCAGGTGACAAGAGTGGAGTTCAGCCATCCTGGCCAGGGGTCATTTGATTCTTCCTGCTTCAGCCTTTTATTTAAATGTCTAAGAGTTTCAATGTTGCTTTCATTAGACTGGTTTCATTGATGCAGCAACAACATTCTCTTAGGAAGAGGTATGTTCCCCCTTTGTCTGCCATCAGATCTAGTGCTCCACGGTTTTGCAAGGAACTTGAGGAATAAATGTTATTCACCTTTGCAGGGATGTCAGGGGGGCAGCAGATGCCTCTACTGCCTTCTGGGGTTGCTGTTCTAGCTTTTGGTTGGCAGTGACTGCATAACTAAGTCCTCTTGTTGGTATAACCTGTGTTTAGTAGAGATCTCTATATTCCTGTGACTTAGGGCTAGATAATCATACTAGCAAGCATAGATTAAGCCTACCTATGTAGTTTAGGAGGATCTGTAGACCTTAAACTGCCTAAAAACTCCTTATTCTGGCAGTTTCTCTTGATAGTTAGCAGGTACATCTGCCTAAGAATTTCTCTCTTGTAGTTTTCAGTCTTTATTTATTTTAGGGAGGTTAACACAAGAGTACATCTTAGGTTGCATTTAACTATTTTTTCTCTTAAATGTCAAAGAATGGCTATATTTAGGTTTTAACTATTTTGTTAGGTGTCTAAGATTAAGCTAGTCAAATTGGCCTGTTACTGACTTTTCTTGGCCTCCATATTTAATCTCAACTTTTAAATCTGATCTTAACCATTCAGCAAGTTAGTCTCACCAGTCATAAAGTAAGAGTGCTGGGCTTTAACTTCAGTGTCTATGACTTTACACTTATTTATCCCCTTTTATCTAATTGGGGTTTACATTATCTGTCCTATTGGTGATGCCTTACTATTTCAAGGTAATTTACAGTGTTTGCTCTTGAAGTAATACTTCTGCAAGAATTAATCAGGCAACAGAGTTTACAAGGAAAATACAAAATGGAATCACCAAGAGTAAAACATTCAGTTTGTGCGATAGGTATCCTGAATTCTGGCTGAGTTATTCATTATATCTCCTGTTTGAGATCACAGTAATCTTTACAGCAAACATCAAACTTTTGAGCACAACTTTAAATGAGTTAAAGTCTGGCTTATTTTGGAGCCATTCTAACATGCAGCCAGGTGAGGCAGAGCCTTTTTTCAGATAAAGCGGGACTTTTCACAAAACACAGATTTTGAAGATTAAACAGAGATCAGAAGGAACTCTGTTCTCTGTTCTCTGATGGAAATACAGTTCTAAAGAGTCACATTAGCAATCTTTATATATGTCTTATTATCAGGTTAAAGATTATGTAAGCATTATTCTTTGTTTTCAGGAAAGTTACAGAGACTAGGACATCTATGCAACTTTTCACAGCTGCAAAGTGCAATGTTAGCAGCTCTGTGTTGCTTTCATGGAAGTCCACTGTCCAAAGTTACTTTAAGGCAGGCAGGAACCAGAGAAGGGAACTGAGAAAACACTGGTTATCTGGCAAAGGAATTCCTTCCTGTCTGAGAGTTGTGTGCCTGAGATCAATGTCAGAGCTGATAGGATTCCTGCACAGAGCCTTCCCAGCGAGGGTACTGGCATAGCAGCTAGGCATCTTGTGCCCCTGCACAGGAACATTCCCAGGTACCAGGCCACAGCCTGTCTCACGTACATATAACCAACTTAGTTATATGCAAACTTGTTGAAATTTGCCCTTCACTTACACAGACTTTCTTAGAACTTACTTTGACCCTCATGAATTCCATCACACAAGTACTTTCTACCTTAGAATCATTCTTTTACTTTCTACTGAATACATTCCCATACTTAGAACCTTCTGTTTTTCTTTCCTATCTGGTGAGCACTTTGTGGCGAAAAATTCACACTCCTTCCATATAGCTCAATGTGAGTGAGCAATCAGGAAGGCATATTTGGAATCTGTGTAGATGTTGACTTGTTTACCTTTGGAGAAAATTAGAGCCCTGATTAGAGTAAAAAGTTCAGCCTTTTGGGAAGTGGTCCCTTCTGGAAGGCAATTGGTTTCCAGAATTGAGGCGGTGGTGACATCTGCATAAAGCGGCTCTACAGCATCCATCAGGACCCAGCACAGAACTGCCATCTACAAAAATGATTAGGTTAGGAGAGGGGAGTGGGTAATTGAAGAGGTCTTCATGAGGTGAATGTAGCATCTTTAGCACCTGTGGGAGTGGAAGGGATATATGGTTTAAGAGGTCCTGCAGTTGATGGGTGGAAAACACAGTTACTGGTTGAAGTAGGGTGAGTTTTAGAGCATCCTTAGTTGATTCAGCTGCTGTCACCAGAGCGACATGGTAGTCACCCACGAACCGTGGAATCAAGCTTCCTGGAGAGATGCCACCAGTTTGTGAGAAGGTCCAGTAGGTTGCATGAGGAGGCCAGTGGCAACACCTTGCTTTTTATCCGTGAAGAGGTGGAAAGGAAGGTTAGGGTTGGGGAGAGAGAGCAGGGGAGGACATGAGAGCATCCCTGAGCTTATAAGGAGAGTTAGCTATCATCTCGGGGGAGGTAAGGGGCCTATGTGGAATCTCCCTTGCTGCCTGATATAGGAGTTTGGCAAGGAGTGCAGACCCAGTGTCTGAAAAAGTCAGTTAAAGTCAGGAAGGAGAGAATGTAATCTGCTGTTTCTGGTGGCTGTAAGTTATGCAGGGCTTGGATTCTGTCTGTTGTGAGACTCTTAGAGGTAGGAGTGAGGAGTATGTCCAAATATGTGACAGAAGGGGTGGTGAGCTGGGTTTTGGTTGGAGAGACTCGATAGCCTCAAGATCCCAGGTAGTTAAGGAACTGGGCAGTGTGAGTCTGGGAGGCCTTGAGGGATGGGCTGCATAGGAAGAGGTCATCCACTTATTGTAGGAGTGTGCTACTTTCCAAATCACAAGTAGTCAAATCCTGAGCTAAGACTTGCCCAAAAAGGTGAGGACTGTCCCAGAAGCCTTGGGGTAAAACTGTCCATGTCAGCAGTTGAGACCTAAAGGATGTAGGATCCTCCCATGTGAAGGCAAGGAGGTAATAGGAGTCAGAGTGAAGGGGAACTATAAAGAATGCGTCTTTGAGATCCAGGACAGTGAAGTGGGTGGTAGAAGGGGGGATGTGAGAAGGAAGGTGTAAGGGTTAGGAACCACTGGGTGGATAGGAATAACTGCCTCATTAATTAAATGGAGGTCCTGGACCAAGTGATATGTTCCTGAGGGTTTACATACTGGCCATATGGGGGTGTTACAGGGAAGTCAGTAGGGATAAGGAGTCCCTGAGTAAGCAACTGGTCTATAATGGGTTTAAGTCCTTCCCTGTGAGTATGGGAAATTGGAAACTGGGGACATGAAGGAAACTTAGCTTGAGGTCTCAGTTGGATAAGGACTGGCTTTTGGTGGGAGGCTATGATTGGCTTGGAAGTGTTCCAGACTTGGGGGTTGACCAGGTCTGGGAGCAACAGCAGGGTAGGTGGTGTGGGTGTGCTAGAGAATGTATGAAACAGAGGTAAAAGAAGGTGAGCACTAGCAGTGTGCCTGGGAAGAAGCTGTAGAGTGGATCGTAGAGGTTGGAGAACATCTCTTCCTAGGAGGGGACTGGACAGGAGGGAATAACTAGGAGCGAGTGTGTAAAATGATGTCCCTCTAGGGCACAGGTTAATTTAGCTATTCTTCTTGGGAAGGAGGCTTTTCCATCAATTCCTATAACTGAAACCTGGGAAAGAAATAAAGGCTTAGAGTGGGCAGGCAAGACAGAATAGGTGGCCCCCATACCCACAAGGAAAATTATGAACTTACCCGTTACCTGGAGCTTTTACCCTGGGCCTGGCTAGGTATAGGGGTCCTCGAGTCCGGGCTTCTTCAGTCTTCTGTGAATCCCAAAAGCTCATGGGAAGGGACTGCCTGACTGGTCACACCTCTGTGTAGAGACCCTGGGGAGGGACCCGCCATAGGGCAGTCACTCTTCCAGTGTCCTGCTTGTTTGCAGGTGGGACATGGCCTGGTGGGGGGCTGTGGTTTTGGACATTGATGAGCCCAGTGACCTTCGCATCCCCACTTGAAGCAGGTCCCTGGCAGCGGGGGTTGCTGGTTCCCCTTTGAAGCTCTCACTGGAGTCGCAGGCTGCAGGGCAGCTACCAAAGCTTGGGATTGGAGTGTCATCTTTTTCTGTAAATAAACTTGCCTGGCCAATTTGGCTGAGTTTTTGGGCATTACAGACTTTAAAGGCCATTTTTCACCGATCTCGGATAGGGGGTTTGAGGGCCCTCCTCAGCTCACTTGAGTTTTTTTTTTCTTATGTTAGGGGCTGATTGAAAAATGAAGTAGGTTGCTAGCACTGTAACGCCAGAGGGAGATTTAGGGTCCAGTTTAGTATATCTAGTAAGGGCCTCTGTAAGGCAGTTAAGAAACAGAGCTGGATTCTCATCTGGATTCTGGGTATTTTCCCTCAGTTTATCAAAGTTTACCACCCTATTGGAGACTGCTTGCATGTCTGCTAGGAGGTATTGGACCATGCAAGCACAGTGATGATGGCCCTGCTGGCCTTCCTGGTAGTTCCAGTTTGGTTCAGTTATTGCAACCTGCTCCTATGGACAAAATTATGTCCGTTAAATAGGCTTGGTTAGCATGGTCCTGTGCTGCCTGTTGGATACTGGGAGTGGAAGAAAGGATATTAAGACTATAAGTTTGGGAAAGATACTTAAATTCCTTAATATAAGTAGAGGAATCAGCAGAGAAAGACCCTAAATGAGTATGGAACTTAGATTTGCATAACCCTTTTGCACTAGCTATTTCCCAGAGAGGATAAAGAAGCTCTGGGTTAGGCAGTGGGAGAGTCTGATAAAGTTGTCTGTTAGTGCTGACAGGGGAGGAGGGAAGAGACTAGGCAGAGAGATGTTCTAAGGAGGAGGTGGGAGGGGAAGTGAGAGGGCCTGAGGAGGAAGGGGGGAGGAGTTGCATCTGTGGGAGGAGGGGGCGGGTTTTCAGCTGGAGGAGGAGGAAGAGGAGGCAGAGTCCTGGCCAGAGTATGGAGGTGGGCGGGGTTTGGGACTGCTCAGGGGAGGAGAATGTGGGTGGTGGAGCAGGTAGAAGGAGTAGCAGGGCGAGCGCCAAATTCCAAAAAGAAAGCTAGCGAATGGTTGCGAGTGCCTTTTGGTGGCCATCTTGAGATCCAAAACATACTGAGGCTTGAATAAAAAACTAGCTGCTTACAGCTTAAGTTTTTGGAAAGTCCCAGTTTAGTAAAATTATGGTGGATACACCCCAAAGGAGTTTTGGGGTCTAGTGAGCTCCTGGTATTTCCAATTAGCTATCCAATTTCACCTGGACAGGTGTGCCAGAATCAGAAAAGGCGTTCCAGTTCTGACTCTTGCACACCGGAGAATGATGGGTGGGTCAAAAATCAAGACATCTCTTTGACTTTCAGGGGCCCAAAAATGGAAAAATGGAGGGCTGACTGGAAGTTGGAACGTCTTCACAACAACCAGAGCCCAAATGGAGCAGAGGTGAGGCCTGTGGGGCACCCACGGACAGACCTCCTGTGGAATGGAGGGTGTAGATTGGAACGGTGTATGGGGAAAAACCCAGGGAATTTACCGCGCTTTGAAGCGGGATGGACCAAACAGAGTAGACCTGAGCGGGATGAATTGGAATCTCCTGGTTCTTCTGAGCAGGGGGTGGGTCTCAACCCCTAGGTAGGGGAGCCTGAAAAACCCCCTCCTGGGTTTCGGCACCAAATGTAAGCTTGGACGGGCTCAGGCAGGCTCGGTGGGCTCAATGGTGGGACCAAATGTAAACTCAGTGGGTCTTGGTGGGCACAGTTAGCAGTCAAATAAAATGGGACAGAAAAGTGGCCAAAGCAAGCTTTATTGGAATTTGGCTCTCAGGCAAAATTCCCAGACCCCCAGGGTATAGGGACCTGGAGAAAATCACACGTGGCCCTGGATGCCCAGGGTTTTTATAGACTAGGATGAGAGGGGGTCTTGTTGAGTGACAGATGGGTGTGAAGGGTCAGTGGAAGTTTCCATCCACCTTACTGTGAACTTTGTGGTCACCTTTGGTGGGCTGGTCTTTGTTCTAGCTGCTCAGCTTTGCCCCCTACAGTTACCTAATATCTGACCTAACAGTGTGCTAGCAATTTGTTTGGGATTTTTGCATCTGTTTATCGGAGGCATTGGCATGGACTTTTCTTGTGTTCTTTCCTGGCATTGGTATCAGGGTAATGTTGGCCAGGTAAGGCAAGTTTAGTAGGATTCCCTACTCTCCAATTTTTGAGAAAGTTTGAGAGGATTGGTATTAATTGTTCATTAAATGCTTGGTAGAATTTAGTGGTGATGACAACTGGGTCTTGATTTTTATAAGGGAAGCTGAAAATACTGATCAGCCTTCCTTCTCATTATCAGTTTGTACAAATTTTCTAGTTCTTTATGAGTTAGTTTTGGTATGTTGCATGTGCCTAGAAACTGATGCACTTCCTCTAGTTTACCTCTCAGATTACTTGCAATTGTTCATAATAATATCTTTACCATTTCAGTGATATCAGTGGTAATGTCTCTTCTTCCATTTCTTATTATTTTGTGTGTCTTCTCTCTTTATTCCTAGTTGAGCTAAATGCTAGTCAATTTTATTTATCTTGTCAAAAATCTACCTCTTAGTTTTGTTAATTTTTCAATTGTTTTTACAGGTTCTATTGCACTTATTTCTGCTTTAGTCTTCATTGTTTATTTCCTTCTCCTCCAATATGGTGTGATTTTGTTAATTAGGAGTTCAGGGACACCAAAATGGCAGAGAAAATTGTGGCTATGCTTTACCCTGGGCACTTTCTGTGTAATGATACAGTACAAGTTTGCCCAGGAGCTATAGTAATGCTCTGCCTGAGAAAATTCTGTGCAAAGACTTGGAACTGTATGTGTCTTGACCTTGAGCAGAGATACCAGATGCCAGGGATAGAGAATTCTGAGAATAACAGCATAAACACAATATCCTGAAAGCACTGCTACCTTCAAGTCTGCCTGCTTTGTAGAAACTTTCCCACAATTAACTATTTGATAACAAAATCTATATATTAAACCTACTGTACTTTAATTGTTCACAGATGTTTGCACATATTCATATTGTATTTTTCTCATTTCTATAATTTTTGAAGTCACTTATTTTTCAAGGATCAGTTTCTTGAGGAGTACGAAGTTTGATTAGTATATTTCATGATTATTTTGTATTCCTTTATTTTTAATTTTATACTTATATTTTTAATTTTATATTACACTATATATATTTTTCTCTCACTTTTGTGTTTTCCTTCATTCACTTTCTCTTTTCTTCTCTATTGTTCTGTTTTCTCTTCCTTTCTTATTTACTTCTATCTTCTCTCCTCTTCCACCAAAATCCTCACATTCTATATCACTTCTGTTCTCTCCCTTTCCACCATTTGAAGTTGTAATCTCTTTGTACACTTAATGTTTTTATTATATGCAATAACTGATTGTATTATTTGTTAATTATGTCAATTAACATTGTAGATACCATAACAGGAACTGTTTGGTTTAATACTGTATGCTGTTTGAATTGGTTGTTGTTTTACTTGTCCCCCCATTAATAGTGAGGTATAGAAAATCTTCAAGGACACTGTAAGTCCACAGAGTAAGAACCCTACTGCTCAGACCCATACAGATAGATTGGTAGACACAATAACAACATGAAAAAGCAAGGAAACAAATGACCCAAACAAACCAAGATACTCCAATAATGGAATTCATTGATGGCACAGTGGAAGAAATGTCAGAGAAGGAGTTTAAAATATACATAGTTAAACTGTTCCAAGAGTAAAAGAATGATGAAAGGAATGAAATCAGAGAGAAAATACGGTAAGTGAAACATCACTTCAAATAGATAGAGATTCTGTAAAAAGCATGGAGAAATCCTCAAAATGAAGGAATCAACAAACCACATTAAAAATTCAAAGGAGAGCAGCACAGACTAGATCACTTGCAACACTGAGTTTCAGGCAAAGAAGACAAAATATATAATGTCAAATATAGAGTTGACTGTGGGGAAAAGAAGTTAAGAGACCGTGAAAAGAAATTCCAAGAAATATGGAAAAACTTGAAAAGATCAAATTTAAGATTCCTTGTGATAAATAAAGGCTTGGAGGTGCAAACCAAAGAATTGACAATCTTTTCAATGAACTAATATCAGAAAATTCCCCAAATCTAAAGAATAAAATGGAAGACAAAATACAGGAGGCATACAGGACCCCAAATGTACAAAATTACATCAGAAATACACCAAGGCAAATTATGGTGAAAATGTTTGACATATGGAATAAGGACAGAAATTTATTGACTGCCTGAGACAAACAAGTGGTCACATTTAGAGAGAAACCAATGCAGATCACAGCTGATATCAGACCCTCCTCAATGCTAGGAGGTCTTTCAATAATATACAAGTTCTGAATGAAAATGAATGACAGCCAAGAATACTATGCCAAACAAAATTAAGCTTCAGAATTGACAAAGAAATAAGAGCATTTCATGATCAACAAAAGTTAAAAGAATTCACAACTAGAAAGACTGCATTTCAAAACATATTCAGTAAGATATTTCATGAAGATGAAATGGAAGACAAAAGTGAAAAACAGCAAAGAGATGGAGTACAGTAGAAAAACAGTCAAAGAAGAAACTAATTCAGAATAAAAATTAGAAATAAATAAAAATAAATCAATAGGTAATGAAAATAATTTCTCAATAATATCATTGATTGTAAATGGCTTAGATTCATCAATGAAAAAACATAGATTGTATTATAAAACAAGACCCAACAATGTGCTGTCTCCAAGAGACTGACCTCATAGGCAAGGACATCCAAAGACTGAATGAAAAAGGAAACAAAGACATCATTCATGGATTTTTTTTTTTATTGTATACAAATGGGATACATGTTGTTTCTCTATTTGTACATAGAGTCAAGGCATACCACTTGTGTAATCATACGTTTACATAGGGCAATAATGTTTATTTTTTTCCCTTCCCCCCCACCCCTCCCACCCCTCTTTTCCCTCTATACAGTCCTTCTTTCCTTCATTCTTACCTCTCTCCTTATCCCTAACCCTAAACCTAACCCTAAACCTAATGCTAACCTCTCCCACCCCCCATTATATGTCCTCATCCGCTTATCAGCGAGATCATTCGTCCTTTAGTTTTTTGAGATTGGCTTATCTCACTTAGCATGATATTCTCCAATTTCGTCCATTTGCCTACAAATGCCATAATTTTATCATTCTTCATTGCGGAGTAATATTCCATTGTATATATATGCCACAGTTTCTTTATTCATTCATCAACTGAAGGGCATCTAGGTTGGTTCCACAATCTGGCTATGGTGAATTGAGCAGCAATGAACATTGATGTGGCTGTATCTCTGTAGTATGCTGATTTTAAGTCCTTTGGTTATAGGCCAAGGAGTGGAATAGCTGGGTCAAATGGTGTTTCCATTCCAAGCTTTCTGAGGAATCTCCACACTGCTTTCCAGAGTGGCTGCACTAATTTGCAACCCCACCAGCAATGTATGAGTGTTCCTTTTTCACCACATCCTCGCCAACACCTATTGTTGCTTGTATTCTTGATAATCGCCATTCTAATTGGGGTGAGATGAAATCTTAGGGTAGTTTGGATTTGCATTTCCCTTATTACTAGGGATGTTGAACATTTCTTCATATATCTGTTGATTACTTGTACATCTTCTTCTGTGAAGTGTCTGTTCATTTCCTTAGCCCATTTGTTAATTGGATTATTTGTATTCTTTGTGTAGAGTTTTTTGAGTTCTTTATAGATTCTGGAAATTATTGCTCTATCTGAGGTATGGTTGGCAAAGATATTCTCCCACTCTGTAGGCTCTCTCTTCACATTGCTGATAGTTTCCTTTGCTGAGAGAAAGCTTTTTAGTTTGACTCTATCCCAGTTGTTGATTCTTGCTTTTATTTCTTGTGCTGTGGGAGTCCTGTTAAGGAAGTCTGATCCTAAGCCAACAAGTTGAAGATTTGGACCTACCTTGCTGATTTATGCTTCCCTTAAGCAGCCTGTAATGTCCTTCTTTATCCCTTCTGACTAGTTTTGGTTTGAAGTTCACATTATCTGAAATGAGGATGGATACTCCAGCTTTTTTGCTGTGTCCGTGTGCATGGTATGTTTTTCCCCATCCTTTCACCTTTAGTCTATGGGTGTCTCTTTCTATGAGATGAGTCCTTGCAGGCAGCATATTGTTGGATTTTTCTTTTTAACCCAATCTGCCAGTCTGTGTCTTTTGATTGATGAGTTCAGGCCATTGACATTCAGGGTTATTACTGAGATATGATTTGTATTCCCAGTCAATTGACTCATATTTGTTTTTGACATGATTTGGTTTCTCCTTTATTTGGCTATTCCTTTAGGCTAGTTCCTCCTGTTGCTGATTTGCATTGTTGTTTTTCATCTCTTCCTCATGGAATATTTTGCTGAGAATGTTCTGTAATGCTGGCTTTCTTTTTGTAAATTCCTTTAGCTTTTGTTTATCATGGAAGGATCTTATTTCATCGTCAAATTTGAAGGTAAGTTTTGCTGGGTATAAGATTCTTGGTTGGCATCCGTTTTCTTTCAGGGCTTGGTATATGTTGTTCCAGGCCCTTCTAGCGTTTAGGGTCTGGATTGAAAAATCTGCTGATATTCTTATTGGTTTCCCTCTGAATGTAATTTGATTCTTTTCTCTCGCGGCCTTTGAAATTCTGTCTTTATTTTGTATGTTAGGTATTTTCATTATAATGTGCCTTGGTGTGGGTCTGTTGTAATTTTGTATATTTGGAGTCCTATAAGCCTCTTGTACTTGGTTTTCCATTTCATTCTTCAGATTTGGGAAATTTTCTGATATTATTTCATTGAATAGATTGTTCATTCCTTTGGTTTGTTTCTCTAAGCCTTCCTCAATCCCAATAATTCTTAAATTTGGCCTTTTCATGATATCCCATAATTCTTGTAGATTCTGTTCATGATTTCTTACCATCTTTTCTGTTTGGCCAACTTTGCTTTCAAGATTAAATAATTTGTCTTCAATGTCTGAGGTTCTGTCTTCCAGGTGTTCTATCCTATTGGTTATGCTTTCTATGGAGTTTTTAACTTGGTTTATTGTTTCCTTCATTTCAAGGATTTCAGTTTGGTTTTTTTTCAGTATCTCTAACTCTTTATTGAAATGATCTCTTGCTTCCTGTATTTGGTCTTTTAACTGTTGATTGGTGTGATCATTTAATGCCTACATTTGCTCTTTCATCTCCTCCTTCAATGCCTGCATTTGCTCTTTCATCTCCTCATTAGCTTCCCTGATCATTTTAATTACATACATTCTGAACTCCCTTTCTGACATTTCTTCTGCTGTGCTGTCATTGGGTTTTATTGATGTAGTATCTAGGTTTGTTTGGGACATTTTCTTCCCTTGTTTTCTCATATTGCTCAGCTGTCAGTGCGACCCTGAGATATTGCAGTTTTCCGCTATTGGTTTATAGTGTCCCGGTAGATTTCCAGTGTATCACCTCCCAGCCTTCAGTATCCTGATGTCTTGGAGGAATCTGATAAAGCAGCGCATCCGAAGAAAACTGCCCCTAGCCCCCTACTGGTTCCACGGTTTGGAACTGGTTCTGTGCGGAAATGCTCTCACTGTGGGCCTGCACCGTGCAGCTGACCGTGTGGGAGGAGCCCACTGCCGGAGTGTGGAAGGCTACCTTGGGAAGACTCTAGCTGCCCTGCCTGGCTCCGATAAGCCACCTCTATCTGGGCCTGCCACCCGGGCCGAGCTTTACCCAGTGGGCAGACTCACCTGTGGCTCTATTTCAGTCTGAGTCTCTCAATGCCTCCCCTTCTTAACTCCTGGGTTCTGGAGTGACTGGGGGTGCAGTCACCCTCTAGGCTGCCATCTTGGATCGCCCCGTGAAGAGAGCCTGCAGCCGGAGTGGGCAGAGCCACCTGAAGAGGTCTCTGGCTGCCCTGCCCTGATCCCAGAGGCTGCTTGCAGATTGAAGCTCTCCGTTGGTTCGGGGACTTGTGGCTGGTTCTATGTAGAAAACCTCTCACTGGGCGGTCTGGTCTGAGAAGCTAGCCTTGAAAGGCACCTCCCATTGCAGGGGTCCAGGCTACTTGGGGAGGTCTCTGGCTGCCCTATCCTGGTCCCTGAAGCTGCTTGTGTGCCGGAATACATTGCGCTGCAGTGGCTCCGGGACTCAGAGCTTGTTCTGGTCAGAAAGGCTCTCACTAGCGGGCCAGTTCAGTTCCGAGAACCTGGAGAAGCTGGCTGTGTGGGCGGGGCCCACCACCGGAGTGTGCAGGGTGCCTGTGGATGACTCTAGCTGCCCTGCCCGGCTCCGATAAGCCACCTCTATCTGGGCCTGTCACCCGGGCCGAGCTTTACCCAGTGGGCAGACTCACCTGTGGCTCTATTTCAGTCCGAGTCTCTCAATGCCTCCCCTTCTTAACTCCTGGGTTCTGGAGCGACTGGGGGTGCAGTCTCCCTCTAGGCCGCCATCTTGGATCACCCCGTGAAGAGAGCCTGCAGCCGGAGTGGGCAGAGCCACCTGAAGAGGTCTCTGGCTGCCCTTCCCTGATCCCAGAGGCTGCTTGCAGATTGAAGCTCTCCGTTGGTTCCCCACCCTGCATTCTTAACAAGTTCCTCCCTAAACACTACAGCACAGTGAGAAAAATGGAATGATCTCATATATATAAGTTTATTTTATCTGAGCATTTTAGGACTCTCACATTCTTTAAATACTGGGTTGACCCTTTTCTTAACTATCTAATCTGACCACAAAGTGAACTCTGACCTGGTAAAAATGTTCTACATGCTGATTTTGTTAAAATAATTACAGCTGAGTCATTTTTTTAGCACTCCTGTTTTAAAATTTTCTGTATTTTTGAGGTCATTGTGTTATGGTGATTCACTTTTGATCCTAGATGCATAAATTAATATATTTTGCTGATCAGTGTTCTTTTATCTAACTCTCGAGGATTTTATACTCTTTATTCAGAGCCCAACATTTCAAGGTTTGACTCTCAAATAACTTGAAAAACCTTTATTTACAAAATCCTAAAATGACCTAGACATGGAGATATTGGAAATAAGTCTGAAATCAATCAAAGAAAAGTGATCACATGAACCTTTGATTTCAGTGTCCATAATGGATGTCTGACTTTAAATCTAGTATTTCCTGCTGTACGGCCTACCCTATGTTTAAGTAATAATGTAAAAGTCTGATAGGCTCAATTTAATTTTTTTTTTACATAAGGGAATTTATTAAGCAAACAGTGTCTCCCTGCAGGGTAAGAGAGAAAATGAGAGGAAAAGAGAAAGGAAAAGAAAGGGCATGTGTTAGAGAGAGTGGAAAGCCAGGAGGATAGAGAAAAGTTTGTAGAACAGACAGAAGAAGAATGGGAAAAGATGGTGGGGAAGCTACAGTAAACAGTTGAATTCTGCTGGGCTAACAGAGGACCCATATTGGAGAAGGATACTTGCAAGCTGACTGATGCACCAATAGCTAGCTAGAACGTTCACAGATTGACAAGTGGTTGGGAGGTGGGAAAAAGGACTGCACCTGATGGGCAGGGGAGGAGCTTTATATGTTACATTCCCCCATTTCTGTTTGTATAAGAAAATCTTTTGCTCTCCAGTTCCTTCTGAAGCCTTTTCTCTCCTTCCTGCCTAAGTGACTGGGGCTGGTTTTGCAGGTGAGATGTAAAAAAATCCATTCTCCTTTTAGACTTCCAAAGGCAGATGGTTTTCATGGACTTAATTTCCTCAATTTGACTGATCCCCTATTTCTAAACTATCTGCCTGTCCCCAATTCTGACTTCATTCACCCCTCTAATTCTAGGAACTCCTTTGCTGTAGGGAAAGGGGGTCGATGACCACTCTGGCTTTTTCGAGCTGAAAGGGGGCAGTGTGGGGCAAGAAGTTTGGAGTTCCCTTTTTAGAAATTGGGTCAATTGAGGAGTCCAAAGTAGAAGTACAGTTGGGAAGAGCAGGTTGTAAAGACATCTGGGGATGGGTGCTTCTATGAGAGAAGAACAAAAAGACATGAGTACTGAAATCAGATTGATACTATATAAATGTTTCAGAATCTGGAACATGCCAATGCATATCATAAAGATGACAGAAGTCAATAGTTCCTCACCAGAGGGTGGAAGTTGTTCCCATAACAAGGCCTAGCAAAGGCTGGAGAGGATAGGTCTTTATTTGGGAAATTTAACATTGCCTAGATTATCAGGAATGTACACAACATTTAGTAGAGATACTAGCAGACATAGATTAAGCCTACCTGTGTCTGTAGGCCCTAAACTGACTAAAAACTTCTGACTCTGGCAGTTTCTCTTGATAGTTATTAGGCACATTTGCCTAAGAATCTCTCTTTTGTAGCTTTTAGTCTTTATTCTAGTGGGCTAACACAAGTGTACATCTTAAGTTACATTTAAGTATTATTTCTTTTAAATGCCCAAGAATGGCTATATTTTTGTTTTAACTGTTTTGCTAGGTGTTTAAGATCAAGCTGGCCAAAGTGACCTATTCCTGTCTGTTAAAGAGTCACCTGAGTTCCCACAGGGGTCACCCATAGAGAACTTAAGAGCAGTTTCTTAGCTCCATTAGTGCCATTGGTTAGGCAGGGTCTTCTCGATGAGGTGGCTCCCCTTGGAAGCATTAGGAGTGTCTCCCTTTTTCCATGACCCTCCTCTGCAGCAGGTGCACGAGTGGCTTTTCCTCTAGTGGCCTCATCAATCTCCTTGGTCAGGAGGTTGTGTGACCCAGAGTTGCAAAGCTCCTTGGAGAAGTTCTCTTGTTCCCTGGGTTCAGGCTGACATTGAGGGCAAGACCCAAATATGGACTTTTCTTGACCTCTGTATTTAATCTCTATCTCTAAGTTTTATCTTAACCATCAAGAAAGTCAGTATCACCAGTCATAAAGCAAGAGTACTGGACTTTAACTTCAATGTCTATAACTTTACAGTTATTTACCCCCTTTTATCTAATTGGGGTTTACATTATTTGTCCTATAGCTGATGGCTTACTATTCCAAGTTAATTTACGGTGTTCACTCTTGAAGCAGTACTTCTGCAAAATATTGATGAGGCAACAATTAGAGTTTACAAGGAAAATACAAAATGGAATCATCAACAGTAAAACATTCAGTTTGTGCAATAGCTATCTTGAATTTTGACTGAGTTCCCATTTGAGATCATAGTAATCTTTACAACAAACATCAGACTTTTGAACACAACTTTAAATGAGTTAAAGTCTGGCTTACTTTGGATCCATTCTGACGTGCAGCAGAGTTGTGAGACAGAGCCTTATCTCAGGTAAGGCGGGGCTTTTCCTAAAGCTAATTTTTCCTCTTTTGCTATGACCAGCATGACCAAATTCTCAAGTTCAGTGAGGGGCAAAGGAATATTAGAAAATAAAGGTTTATAAACACAGATTTTGAAGATTAAGCTGAGATCAGATGGAACTGTGTTCTCTGATGGAAATGCAGATCTAAAGAGTTATGTCAGCAATGTTTATATATGTATGTAAGCATTAAAGAAAAGCTGAGAGAGCTTTCAACTGTCCTCTCAATAACATTTAGAAATACATTTAAAAAATTTTACATATACCCTATTGATGACAGGTCCTATAATAGAACATTAAATGATAGGTTTACCATTACAGGCAAGTTTAATTTGGAGAATAGCAGCTTGATAAATTTTCTGCCTTAAAGGCTTTTATACCTGGAAAATATGAACACATTTAATATACAAAGAATAATGTTTTTAAGTATGTTACTCCATGGAATAACTTTGTAAATTAATTAGATGTCTCTAAGAAACACATTTGAGTAATCCCATACATGTTGACTCTAATTCACTCATCTTATTGGAGAAAAACCGAGATATTAGAATTGCCGTCTCTTTTCTGTTGAAGAAAAGTCCTAGAAAAATTTTTTAGACATTTTATAAACTTTAATATTTTGTTAGTGTGACCACCTAGAGACTTGTGAGTTAATTTTAAAGACATTTTACTTCTATTAGTATACCCAATTTAAATTGAACCTCTTTAAATCACATGAATTAAAAATATTTGGATCCATTTTTAAAATTTTAATTTTTATGCATGCTTATATTTAACACAAAAGTAAAGGCCTTGTAGTATTTATCTCCATTGCAATGTAACAGATGTTCAAAAATAACTCTAGAGTTGGATAAAAATAACTGATAAAAAATTATTAACCTAGGTATGTAGGATCAAAATTGTGAGCTCAAAAATACAGCATTTAAGAAAAACAAAAGTCCTAGAAGAAAAATGATAATGGTCATTAATTATAGCATGAGAAAATGAGAAGGAGAGAAAGGTGAAAGGGAGAAAAGTATTCTGAGTTGTACCCCAGGAGAAATTTAAAATGGACACTTTTTTTTTCTCCCTTGAGTTTGAAACTGGTCTTCCACTGTGCCTTCCTCCAGTAGGTAAGGGAAGTTGGCAAGCCGGATCCGTAACTTTGGGATAAGAATTGACTGTAAGGGCTGGGTCGGTCGGGCTGGAGCATGAAGTGGGGCTGGGAGTGCGCCGTGGCTGAATGAGGCGTTGCTGCCCCCTCCACACCCGGGCCTGCCCCCGTGGCCCACTCTTTCACCCCCTGCCTTCTTCTCCCTCCGTCCCTCCATTTACATTTCAATGTAAGCCTTGACAGAGATCTGAATCCAAAAGGGGCTAAAATGTTCTAGCAGAAACTTGATGCTTAGGTCCTTTTAATTTTTTTGGATGCAGAAAATTGTCAAACAATTATCTCCCACTACTTGTGGGGAATGGGGCTGCTTATATTATATGGGGATGAAGGGGAAGATGGAGAAGCAGGGTCTGGAGGTGATTGAGCCTGCAGGAAGAGCCAAGATACAAGAAGGAAGAGACTTGAAGATAAGGAATCCCTTTCCATTTGCCTTCTCACTCATGGAAGCTGTGTGCCATTACACAAACGGATTTTGAGGGCTTTAAGTACCGGGGGTTGATTCCAGGGTGGAATCTGCCAAATTGGAGGACCCAGATTCCATGGTGGGGACTGATACAGCCAAGTTTGTGGCCAGGGCATCTTGAGACCAGAGTACTGGGCTGGAGATGAGGGGCAGCACAATGATCGTGTTGTCACACAAACATCAATGTGGCGCCAGGTAAAAGCTGAAAAGAGTTGAGGACCTGATATCAGGGTTTCAAGTGTGAATGCAAGTATGAGATGAGCCTCAACCCTGAGAGAGATCTTCACCATAAAATCAGGAATCCACCCAGCAGATAAGACCGACTATAGGGGCCTGCCATAATTATATATCGGCCTAGGAGAACCGGCCTACTCACCAACCTGAAGTCCGGTGATAAATGCAGAACAGAGCGACTGGGCAGAATGGAAGGTGGAGATGTGTTTGGGGGCACTGGGGCATCAGATGGGTTTCCACTCTCTTAAGAGACAGTGGAAGATCCCATCCTGAGTCACGGCACCACTGTAAGGGAATTTCCACAAAACTACGCCGGACATGGGAAATTACATAAGTGAATTTATTAAGCAAACAGTGTCTCCTTGCAGGGTAAGAGAGAAAATCTCAATTTATTTTTAATAGGTTAAATCTAATAGAGATTTTAATCAACATTTGTAGCATTGCCTTTTACCTGTGGACATCTACCTACAAGAGGCTACTAGATCTTTGTTTCCTGTCTGTTTTACATATGTGTGCATGCCTGTATATTATATGGTTGGGTCTATGTGTGTGCTTGTTTCCATATATCATGCACATGGTATCAAAACTGGCATATAGATAAATGAGCGCTCATAAATCAAAGTTTAAATAAGAAATGGATCCAAATACATTTTAGCTCATGGAACTTAAAAAAGTAGTTCCACTTAAATTATATTAAGAGATGAGAGTAAAGGTGTCTTTAAAATTACTAACTCACAAGTTTTTCTATGTGGTCAGACAATAAAGTGTTGGTTTCTATTAAATGTCTAAAATGTAATACTCATTGCTTCTAGGACTTTGCTTCAATAGGAAAGAGATGGATAATACTATTAAGTATAATTGTCTGATAACCCAGTTTTTATACTTAAAAATGAGTAAATTAAATTTAACATAAATGGGATCAATCCTTGTCAACATGTTCGGTAAAGAAGACATCTGATTAATTTACAAAGTTAAAATGCTAAAACATCAACTACTAAATATAAAATCAAGAACTCTTAACTTCTTAAATTCCATCAGGTAATATATTTAAACATTGAATGTGTTTTCATGAATTGGTAAGTAGAAAATATTTGAGAATGCTTTGTTTCTGAGCCTTCACTCAAAAAAATGTTACTAAGAGTTAAGAATCTTTCAGGTATAATTTCATATACAAAGAGTACAAAAGGTTTCAGTTAGGTTTCAATTAAAATACCATAAAAACAAAGTATTCCTTCTTACTAAAGTGGATTAATTTGTCTAAATGTAGAAATTTTGTGATGACTTTTTAAAATATGACTTTTAAAAGGTTTCAACAGCAAGGAAAGAGACAAACAAGAGTTCTAGGTGTGGAAGTATATTGCAATATAGAAAGTAGAAGGAAAAAGAAATGTTTCTGGATAAGAAAGTCTTTTATGTGGTAAAGTTAAAAATTTTAGAATGTTTAAGTAAGTCGTGTATGTTTAGTGGAGGGTAAATCTCACAAAGTTTTTGTGTATCTAAGTTTGCCATAATTAGTACAATCAGTTAAAGTTATTTAAGACTTGTTCCTAAGGTGAAATATTAATGTACTGAAGTAAACCAAAGTTTAAACCTCTATATCTTAAAGTACTAAGGAGTTCTTTTTTTATATAGTTAAGGACATATTGCAGACAATGTATTGCAAAGGTATATTCTTTAAAAATATTTGAATTGGTTCTAATTAGTTATGCATGACAGTAGAGTGCATCTTGACCCATCTCGGTCCTCATCTCTGTTCCATCACACTCTCCAGCCTCTCCTTCTCCACCAAACCTTCACTGGTATTTCTGTGTGGTCTCCCAGGTAGCAATAGCCAGTGTCTTCCTGCTCCTTACCCTGCTCTCTGCATGGTGGATATTCCCCTAGTCTTCAGGGTCCTGTGAAGTGAGAACTGACCTATGGAGGAGGAATCAGTTCCAGAGACGTCAAGTCCATAGGACAAGGTGCGTGTATCCCAGGTGCTGATGCCAGTCATCTTGGTGGTGGAACCTGGAGTTGGGTTGTAAAAGCAACATTTATATCAAGACTGGAAACAGACATGAGTTTTATCCATCAGAACAAATCTAATGTAACTAAAGAGAGATTTTGAAAACAGAACAGCTGTTACTTCTAATTTGCACCTGTTGCTCCATATGGTTTGGGGGCTGGAGTGGGGGAAGGAATATTTTATCACTGATGTTTAGAATTTGAAAGGCCTTTCATTCATTTCTTACTATTTTTAAACACTGTGCAGACCACACCTCCTTATTGCTTATAGGGGGAGGGGATGGTAGATCTTTCCTGAGGTCCTTTTTGGTGTCCCAAGCCGCTCTTGTCCCAGGGAGAAGGTCTGCAGGTGTCTGTTCCCCTCTCTAGCTGCCACCCTCCTCTCTCTCCTTCCATCACTCCATCCTCCCACAAGGTTCTGTGCATGGTCCCCACTTTGCCAAGAGGTTGTCCCTGGCAAGATGAGGCAGTGACCCTCCCCTGAAGTTGTTCTGGGAGGACAGGCTGCAGGAGCACTGAGGAGCCTGGCTTGAGGGCCTGTGAGCAGCAGTGACAACTCCTTGGTCTCATGACAGCCTCTGCTGTCCTGCCAGGCCTGGCACGCACCTCCTCAGGTCACTTCCCTGGTTTCTCTGCAGGGCAGCTTCCTCCTGTGCTCTGGGGTTCAGAAATGTTTGTCCCTCTCCTCCTGGGGCACTGGTTTGTCCCACCACTGTGCCCCACTGCCTAACTCAGAAACTGTCACACGCACTAGTTGGAAAGCCCAAAAGATGCCAAGTCCATGGGATGCTCCTGGATGTATGGGGCCACCCTGAGGCTGAAGGGGCCAAGACTCTCTCTATTACTGACCTTTAGGTCTTTCCCACAGGGCAGAGGTCACACTGTGGCCAGGGGAGGTATAGGTTGAGTTTTCAGGCCCCAGGGGTCCAGGCATGGTCTGTTGCAATGTGGCTTGAAGAAGAGACCAAAGTCTAAGGTAAGTGAAGTTGGCATAAAGGAACCTCTAGGGTCTTGGATGAGGCCAGAGAGTCCAAGGCTGATTGGGGGTGGTGGTGGAGTTGTGGGGATCATGAGCAAAAGCACTACAGGATCAAGTTGTGAGCCCCATGAAGGTATACAAAGTCTCCTCTCAATGAATTTCCTGTCCCAGACACGGGCTAGGTTAGTGGCCCATTCCTGTGATTGGTCCAGGTGGATGGTGATGGAGCTGCCTCAGCAGGTGACAGTTGCTGATCCTGGGAGGTGGCAGGGGATGTTCAAGAATTTGCCCCTGACCTGGGTCCAGGGTCCAGGGCAAGACCCTTGCCCCACACTGGGTCCCTATGGTCTTCCGAGGAGCACACATGCTCTTAACTTTTTCTCTTTGGAGTTGGGGTCGCCCTCCCAGGAAACTACCCTCTGGGCACAGGAGCTCAAGTCCCCATGCCTGGGAACCTACCCTGACTGTGTGTCTTCAGTTCTTTTGGCCTTCCCATCCCCAGGGACTAGCAACCACCTGAAAACCATGCCTGGAGCTGCCCTGACCTCCCATGCCCCTTGGAGGGCATCGTATGCCTGACCTCCCCACTTTCCCACATTGCTTCACAGTTTGGACACCCGAGGACACTTGCTCTTAGAAGGGCTGACAATTCAACACAAAGGAACAACTGTCTAAGGGGAGAAACTGCAGGCGATGCTGATGGGGTGCAGGCTTTCATGTGTGTCTGCACGTATGTGCTCCTGCACATGTGCACACATGTGGGGACATTCCCTGGTGGAACAGAGTTCCATGAACAGGTCACCTCAGAGATGGTGCTGTGGAACTCAGAGGTTCCCAGGCCATGTAGCAACAGTTGGATGGGCCACAGGAGGACTCCACACTCTACAGACTGCAGGAAGAAGCATGAGGTCCTCAGTGCTCCCTATCCCATTTCCCGAGGATCTCCAACTGCTTTCCAGAATGAAGGTGGAGACTGCACCCTGGCTGAGGATCTGGTTCTAGGCTGTGCCTGCCTGCAGGCTGCTCAGCTAACAAGGGCACAGGCCACTGTGCATGGGACAGGTGCAATACCATCCTGTTATGATTGGGGACCGGATAGAAAGTTCAAACCCACAGACAGGTGGAAGGCCAAAATAGATTTTGTTTGTGATCCTGGGATTGAACCCAGGGTGCCCTACCACTGAGCAACAGCCAGCCCTTTTAATATTTTACTTTGAGATGCAGTCTCTCTAAGTTGTGAAGGGCTTGCTAAGTTGCTGGGGTTGGCCTGGAACTTGCACTCCTCCTGCCTCAGCCCCCGAGGTGCTAGGATCACAGAAGCTATCTAATTTGAGAACAAGAATCTGTGAATTCTTGCTATTATTTTCTGTGCCATCAGAGTCCCATTCAGGAAGTCATTATCTATACCTGTATCTTCATGTGTTTTTCTCTAGTAGTTTCACAATTTCAGGTCTTAGTTAAGGTCTTGATCCATTTTGAGTTGACTTATGTGCAGGGTGAGGGACAGCATTTTAGTTTCAATCTTCTGCAGGTGGAGGTCCAGTTTTCCCAGCATCATTTGCTGAAGAGGCTGTCTTTTTTCTAGTACATGTGTTTGGCCTTTGTGGAGAATTGGATGACCGAAGCTGTGTGGGGTTATTCCTTAGTCCATTCTTCTATCTCATTAGTCTGCATGTCTATTTTCATGCCAGTAGCACACCATTTTGTTACTATGGCTCTAGAGTATATTTTGAAATTGGGTATTGTGCTGCAGTTGACAATGTTTACTTTTCTTCAGGGTTGCTTTGGCAATGTGGGGTCTTTTATGCTTCCTTGTGAATTTCAGGATGATTTCTTTTTCTGATTTGAATAGAGCATCCTTGATATTTTGATGGAGATTGCATTCAATCTGTAGATTGCTCTCAGTAGTATGGTCATTTAACATTCTCCCAGTCCATGAACATGGGATAACTTCCCATCTTCTAGGATTTTCGATATATTCCTTCACTATAAAGCTCTTTACCTCCTTCAGCTTATTTCTAGGAATTTTATTTTAATTTTTTGAGTCTATTATGTGCTGCTTGCCACCTGCCGCCGACCAGCGGGACAAACGACACGTACTCTTCAGAAGTTCATGAAGCAGCTTCCACTTTATTCAGATAACACCCTCATGCATATGCAATTGTAACCAGATATGTCCATCCAATCGTATTAAAGGTCAAACGATCACGAGCTCAAACATACATGTAAGATATATCTGTCCACTCGCTAGGCGGCTGAACTAATTATCATACAGCCAATGGTAAATGCTTCCTGTTTTTCTCAAGGCACATTCAGCACGCCATTTGACTCTCTGCTAGTTGCCATCTTTGGATGCATGTGGTGTAACACTGGACCCCGGGTTTTGCCCACCACATTTCCCCTTGTCTGTTTATAAAGGAAACGGTGCCTGTCTTAGGTTGTCCATGGCAGAGCAACATCCTTTGCCCATCATTGGACAATGAGGCTCTAGCCCTCATTTCCTGTCTTAGGTCGGTATGAACTCCCCATGAATCTTACCTGTCTTTGACTACTGGTCTAGCGCATTTAATCAGATTTGGGGGGATGAGCCAGCATCAATTACGATGAGAGCTTGGCGAATAATGGCTGTTTCTCTGCGCTGATGTATACACGTTTTGTATAAACACTGTATGCACAGAACAGATACAACACACAAGAGACCTTCTCCGGACAAAAACCCAAACCATTCTTTTCCCCATTGAACAGCAGACTGGAGAAATGTGGCCAATTGTTGTAAAAATAGGAGGATATAGAATAGAAGAGTTGGTAAGGGATACAGGATAGGGCCACATTTTTACTATCCCCCATAGTTCATGTGAGTCTCCTCCATTAACTTGGTGAGAAATCACCAGCACCATCAGCGGGAGAAGCCTCCTCATCTTCTTCCTGTTTTGGGGTCTCTGTTGAGGCCTTGACCAATCTCTCTGACACCCAAATTGGCAATTGTGCATCCTGTGGGAAAACACAAACAGACCCTTGGGTCCAGATTAATACCGGATCCGGGCCTTTCCATTGTCATGATAGAATGTCCTTCCAGAGCACTTGAGGTAGATGTTTTTTATTAGGCTCTGAATGACGGTCAGCAGCTGATCGGCCCTCAGAATCAAGATTTTAAAAACTTAAGATGAACAAGGCAACAGATAATTTGTCTTTTGGGGATCTGTATGATGCCCCTATTCCCCCTTTTTGTTTATAAAACATGTTTTTAAGCATTAAATGGGCACGCTCAACAATGCTTTGTCCAGTAGGTTTATAGGGAATTCCTGTGACATGTTGAATACCAAAGGTGGAAAGGGATACTTTTAACACCTTAAGGATTAATTCTGCCACAGATTCAGTAAACAAGGATAAGACCTTGCTAGGGGCATAATTCATGTGAACCCATAGAATAGGACCCTTTTGCCAAAACACTCCTGTGGGTAACTTATTTGTGGCCAAGACAATGAATGATAAAGGCTTAGCTAGGTCAATACAATCAAGATGAACCTTTTACATAACTGTTTCAACAAGCTTGAGAGCTGTTTGAGCCTTAGGGGTAAGCACCCGCTTAGAAAGGGGGTCAGAATCACCTTTAAGAATATCAAACAGGGGGCCCAAACTTGAGGTGGGTAAATGAAGGTAAGGTCTAATCCAATTAATATCACCCAAAAGTTTTTGAAAATCATTTCAAGTTCTAAGTTTGTCCACCTGAATGGTAATTTTCATGGGTTTAACCATAGTTGCATTTATGATAGATCCCAGGAAGTTTTTGGTGTCTGTCATTTGTACTTTATCAATGCCATTATGTAAGCCTCATCTTTCCAGTGACTTTAGTAAGGAATTATAACATTGCTATAAGACAGGTTTTTCCTTATGAGCTAGCAAAATATCATCCATATAATGATAGATTAAAAGTTGGGGGTCAATTTGTTGATACACACCAGGGTGGAAATTAATCTGATTACCTTGCCCTTCATATGGTCCTTGGTCTGTCAGCATGTTTAGATTCCATTGAGGATTGCCTGCAACTGCATTACATCGGGAAGTATCAGAACATAACTCCCAGTTAGCCACCTTCCATTTTAATATGGCTGCACTTTTGTTAGGATTGGAAGCCATACCCATTCCTCTTAAAGTCTGATCTGCCTGTTGAAGTGGCCAGGCTTTGGGCCATTCTGTAATTTTGATAATACTTTTTTCAGCCCCAGTATCCAATAAGCCCTCAAAACTTTTGCCTTCTATCACTAACTTTGTCATAGATCTATCTTTTAAATCCAATGTTAACATGACCATATTTTTGCCAGTAGAACCTAATCATTTATTTCCCCTTATAATGTTCTTTGATGGATATTGATCATGGCAGCTGGGTAAGACCAACAATTGTGCTATGCGATCACCCTGAGCTATTATTGCTATACCTCTTGGTGAAGAAGCAAGGATTTTTATTTCTCCGTAAAATCAGGGTCTATAACTCCAGGGACAATATTTAATCCCTTTAAAGCAGAAGAACTCCTCCCAAGAACTAGTCCCACTGTTCCTTTAGGTAACGGACTAACAACCAAAGTTGGTATTGGTTGTACTCCCATCTCTGGAGTTAATACGGCTCTGGTGGAGGCACAGAGGTCTGAACATCTACTTTCTCTTTCAGAAGTTCGACTTGATTGTTCTTCTTTTACAGTTTCTAATATCTTTTCCCCTTCTCTTAACCGTTCTTGAAATTTTGGTTTTTTGGAAGTCAGACAGAAACGAACTAATGTCCATATCGCCACAACAAAAACAAACAGAAATGAAACAAGAAAAGGTAACACAAATAACACTGTACATGCCACAACAACAACAAACAGAAACAAAACAAGAAAATGTAACACCTTATACATATTCATTCACTACAGGACGCCCTTTGCTGTCTCTTGGGACAGCCTTTCATTACATTCCCTCTCTAGGGGAATCTTCTGTTAAAACCTTAAGGCCACCGTTTCCTCAAACAGGGAAACCTTCTCATTAATTATGCTAGTGAAACTGTCTTTTACTTACCTGAGCAGTCACCATTCCCGGTTCGGGCCGCCACTTGCTGCTTGCTGCCTGACGCCGACCAGTGGGACAAATGACACGTACTCTTCCGAAGTTCACGAAGCAGCTTCCACTTTATTCAGATAACACCCTCAATATATAAACAGTCTCATGCATATGCAATAGTAACCAGATATGTCCATCCAATCCTATTAAAGGTCAAGCGATCACGAGCTCAAGCATACATATAAGATATATCTGTCCACATGCTAGGCGGCTGAACTAATTATCATACAGCCAATGGTAAATGCTTCCTGTTTTTCAAAGGAGCATTCAGCATGCCATTTGTCTCTCTGCCAGTTGCCATCTTTGGATGAATGTGGCATAACCCTGGGCCCTGGGTTTGGTCCGCCACAATTATGTTTTCATGGTTTCCTTCTCAGTGAGTTCATTGATGACATACAGGAAAGTTACTGATTTTCATATATTGATTATGTAACCTGCTACTTTGCTAAATTTCTTGGTTCTATGAGATTTTTGGTGGACTTTTTAGATATTTCCAGGTATTAGAATAGTATCATCTGCAAAGAGAGGAAATTTCTCTTGCTTTTTTCCTATGTGTATCCCTCTTATTCCTTTCTCTTGTTTGACTGCCCTGGCTAACGTTTCCAACGCTATTGAAAAAGGGTGGTGGGAGTGGGTACTCTTGTTCTATTCCAGATTTTAGAGGGATTGCTTTCAGTTCTTCCCATTCAGTGTGATGTTGGCATTTGACTTATTTTACAGAGACTTCATTGTGTTGAGGTATTTCTCATGTAACCAGTTTACTCAGTTTTTGTCTTGAGGGGATGTTGAATTTTATCAATGTTTTTATGCATCTATTGAGATGATCTGTAGGGAACATTCCTCAAGCTAATCTGACAGCAGTCACTGACACCATGGTCTAAGTAAGCCAAACAGTCTGAACAGAGAAACCAAGGTAATGGTAAAGACTCGCCATGGAATGCATGTCTTTGAACCTGCTGAGGCTGAGATTGAACTGAGGGAAGACCTCGTTCTGTCATACATCTCAGAAAGCTGTGATGTGAGTGCACCTGCACTGCCTTGCCTCATGCCCTGCGCTGGACCTTGCCATTCCCCCAGGCCTTTGTTTCAGACCTGCTGCTGGGCAGAATTACTTAGGCATACTTGGTTTGTTTGTACTACCTCGACCCTTGATGTATAGTTCACCTACAGGCTGACTCTGTTATACTTTAAAAAGCATGTTAACTTGATTGGATAATGTGCCTATATATATCCTGTGCAACCCTAAATAAAATTAGATCTGTGCCTTCAGAGCTTCATCTCCAATGCCTAAGTAAGCGTGCTGGGTAAGACTAGGTAGGGTAGGCATCATTCGTCCTCATCCTCAGCAAACGCATCTCTGAACAGCTACAAGTGGCGCCCGAACAGGGACCTACTGACATTTCTCCTTGCTGACATTCTTCAGTTCGGGTAGTGACACTCCGTAATGGGTAATTTACCTCCTTCAGCAAAGGAATCTCAAGTGAATGCTTTGAAAGAATTATTATGGAGCAGGAAAGTTAAGGTGTCTGAAAAGGAGCTAATAGCATGTTGGCAAAAGATTCAAAAAATAGCTCCTTGGGTTTCTGCAGCTAATGACTGGGAACCCGAAGTTTGGAGAAAAGTTTTATATGTGCTAGGAAGGCAGAAGCGATAGAAAGTTTAGTCCCACCAACATCATGTTATCCTATAATAATGGCAATTGATGCCTGTTTAAAGGGAGTTCCGACAGAGAATGTAGATCCAGAAATTTTACTCTCTCGGACTATAGGAGAATGTGAAACAAAACCTGTAGTTCAACCCAGGGAAGATTGAGGGGACCACGTGGAGATAGTAAAGAATAGCCCCCCTTGAGCTGCTACTCCTCATTCTCTGCAAGTAACTGGAGAACAGGACATTCCTAAGTCATTAATCCCCCGGTGGAGAAAGCTGTTTGTCCACATTCCTCATGGCCTCTTCTACCCTATCCAAAACAAAAGAGTGAAGCGACAGCTCCCTCTGGTGAAAAAGGAAAGTTCCCATGGGAAGAACTTTACAAAGACTTGTGCGATTCTAGAGACCTTACTGCAGGTTCAAATGCATGACCCTTCACATCAACTTTTAAAATGTTTGTGGAGCTTAATGATGATGAATTCAAGGCTTTCCAGCTAATCCTGTAATAAATGCTCAAAGGTTGCTACGGTGGTATCTGCAACCACCTGAAACCATAAAATCATTGAGAAAAGCCACCCTGGAGGACAGCATAAGATCCCCATACTTTGATCAGATGATAGGTTGAATTAGCCTGAATTTAAACTGTCCCTTTGACTGGATGCAGCTGATGCACGCCTGTTTGCCTGGAGGGCAATTTTTACTCTGGAAAGCTGCTTATATGGATCGATGTGAACAACAAGCAGAAAGAAATAGAACAACTGATGTGCCTTTAATCATGGATTGTTTACAGGATAATGGAGTTTATGCACCTCTGGCCACACAGGCATTGGGACCACCCAATATTTTGATCAGGTTTGATCATGGGCTCTCAAGGCTCTATGACAGGTCCCTACTAAGGAATCTTCTAAGCCATTAGTTAAGCTAATCCAAAGGCCTAATAAAAGTTTGGCAGATTTTGTGGTGAGAGCCACAGATGAAGTTAATCACAAGGTAGAACTTGCTGCAGTGGCAGAGGCGCTACTTAGAGAGTTGGTATTTGAAGGGGGAAACATCTGAATGCTGACGAGCAATAGCTCCATTTAGAAATGGAGACATGGATGATTGGTTGTTAGCATGCAGAGATGTAGGAACAAATTCTACTCAGGCTATGGCATTAGCAAAAGCTTTAGCTGCTTCCTTAGATGTAAAGGGAAGGATTCCAGAGAAAGATTTAAATATATGCTGGACTTGTGGAGGAAAGGGACACTTTTCAAGAGAACACCCATCTAAAAACCCTAAACAAGGTCAATCACGGAAGATCCCTTCTTCTAGATGTCCAAAATGTCATAAAGGTTTTCACTGGGCTAGAGACTATAGATCAGAATCAGATAATATGGGGAAGCCTTTAAACAGGGAAAAAAAGGCAGCCCTCAGTCCCGCAGTTGAGAGGGACAAATAATCCAAAAGTAATGTGGACAATTCCAGTGCAAATCAATAAACCTAGAATGCAAGTTAAGCTCAATGGAATAACATTTAATGGTATAATAGATACAGGAGCTAATGTAACATTATTAAGAGTGGAAGAAGTTGGCAAATTAGGATGAAGAACAGAAGAAGGACCTAATGTTCAGGGGATAGGAGGACTACAACCTTCCCCGAAACTTAAATATCCTGTAGTTTGGGAGGACATGGATGGTAATAAAGGCTCAATTACTCCCTTAGTTGTGGAAGGATTACATAACAACTTATTTGGCAGAGATTTATTGATAAGTATGTATGCAGTGATCACCACAGATGATAAAGCCTCCTATGATGATATAATTGTTCATGACAAAACAGGTCAAAGTGGGAGGTACCCTCAATTCTAAAGGCCACTGTCCTACTTATTAAGTCAGATCCCATAAAATTGCAATGGGAAACTACAACCCCCTTATGGATGGAACGGTGGCCATTAACTCAGGAAAAGCTCAATCATTTAAATTTATTTGTTGAAGAACAATTAAAAGCTGGTCATATTGAGCCTTCTATTAGTCCCCATAATACTCCTATATTCATTATTCAAAAAAGAGGTAAAATAAATGGAGATTATTACATGACTTAAGTGCCATTAATGCTCACACGAAAAAAATGGAACCTTTACAACCAGGGCTGCCACACCCATCCCATATACCAAAATATTGTCATATTATAATAATAGATGTTAAAGACTGTTTGTTTTGATTCCCCTACACCCAGAAGATAAACCATATTTTGCATTTTCTGTTCCCACAGTTAATCATAATCTGCCCTCAAAGAGGTTTCAATGGACACTATTACCTCAAGGGATGAAAAATAGCCCTACAATGTGTCAACATTATGTGGCACATGTGACAAGATCATTGAAGGGTTTATGTTACAAAATTCATTACAAGGACAATATCCTAATAGCACATCAGGATGCAGACATATTAAATAAATTATTTAACCAACTACATCAAAATTTATTAGATTTGGGCCTTAATATTGCTTCTAACAAAGTCCAAAAGGTGCCACCTTTTGGACTTTTTGGGGGTATGTTGCATCAGACAAAGTGCACCCTCTAGAGCCACAGTTACAGAGTGCAGACTCCTATTCTTTCGCTGAATTACAACAATTATGTGAAAACATTAATTGGATTCATACAGCCTTGCCAGTCACTACTAATCAATTACAACCATTATTTACGCTTTTTGGAAGACTCATCTGATCCTAATAGCACTAGAATTATGACTAAAAAAGCTAAGAAGACCAGAAAATTGATAAATAAGCAAATTCAATCATTAAACTTAGGATGATATGATCCCCTCAGACCACTTCTGGGTATGATCTACTCCTACAGGATTAATTGATCAATCAGAAACTTTATATTGGATACATTTGGCTAGAAGTAAATTGTCTAAGATACACTCATGGGTGCATACACTGTTACTCTTAGCTCAAAATTTACAAAATATAATATGTTCTCAATATGGACGGGAACCTAATACTATAATTCTCCCTTTTTCACATGATCAATTTACCTCATTACTAGCTAACAATTTAAATTGTCAAATATTGATGGAAGGATTTACTGGAGAAATCATTTGCCTAAAGACAAACTTCTTCCAACTTTGAACACATTACCTATTGATACTCAACGAGTTTTTCCTCAGTCTAAACCTTTGCCACAAGCCACAGTAATTTTTATGGATGCAAACAAAACTTGTTGGGGAATATTAATCTTATCACCCACAAAAAACAAAGAGTAATAAAGGAAAACTTTAATGGATTACCACGATTAGAAGAGTTATTAGCAATAATTATGGCTTTTGAGGTTTGCCTGGAATCTTTTAATCTCTTTTCTGACTGCACTTATGCAATTCAAGCAGCAAAAAATCTCCCATACTCTACTTTTAGACCTTCTTTGTGTCCACTAGATCAAGCAATGGACACATTAAAGTTTCTAACAGAAAATTGAACTAATCCTTGGCTTGTTCAACACATAAGATATCATACTAACTTACCAGGACCTCTAACTAAAGGCAATTAGATTATTGACAAATTAATTAGGTACATATATTCTTCTCCAATTCAACAGGCAAAAGAGCTACATGCTAGATTTCACAAGTCTGCACAGTTTCTGCATCATTTGTATCCAGATCTAACAATTTTCTCATGCAAATATTTGGTCCAAATATGTGCTAAATGTGCACACTTGTTGCCTTTAGGACCTCTTCAATTTCAAGGTGTAAAACCTAGAGGTCTACGACCACTTAAGTTATGGCAAAAGGATGTAACTCATTACCTTCTTCTGAAAAATTAAAATTTGTTCATGTAATTATAGATACTTATTCAAGTTACACTTATGCTACTGCTTTAAGTGGTAAGAAAACAAAACATGCCATTCAGGCATTAAGGCAAGCATTCTTGATAATAGGAATACTTTGGTCCTTGAAGACAGATAATGAGCCATGTTTTGTTAGTTCTTGATTTAAACAATTTTTGTACATCATGCAACATTCGTCATCTTACTGGTATTCCTCATAACCCGTGAGGACAGGCAATCATAGAATGTGCAAATCATTCTTTAAAAACTCAAATATAAAAGGAAAGGGGGAACTCATCCTCCCCTGGAGAAAGATTAATATCTTCCCTATTTACCTTAAATTTTTTAACTTTTTGATTCACATGAATATCCCCTGCCTATAAACACTGGGGATCATTTCTATCATCTCCATCACCATTACCATTGGTTAGATGGAAAGATCCCTTGACAAATGAATGGAACAGTCCTCCTCCTCTTCTGACCCAAGGTCGAGGTTTTGCTTGTGTCTTTCCAGAATCGGCAACATCGCCCATCTGGGTACGGGCAAGAAATGTCAGACCAGCCACGATAACAAATCAGATGACACCACCGACAAGACAGATGGAGCAATTGAAGATTGAGGGTGAAGATGCTCGATCCACCCCAGGACCAATACGATGAACAAGACACCCATGCTTCAGAAGACATCATGCCATAACATGGGGAGATTTGAAGAATCTGATGCATCAAGCAGAACAGATGTCACCAGAGGCCAATCCAGGGCCTGGGACATTATTCCTATTAGTGTGTGCTATTATCACAGCTAATCCCAATGCTCATGTCTCTGTGCTAACATCTTCTATTTTAACTGATCATGTTCATGATAATATTTGGGTTTCTTTGGCAGAAATTACTAATTCCTCAGAAATTTGTATCCATCAAGATGCACATATGAGCATGGTGCTAGGATCTTACCTTTTACCTGTTTGTCACCCTGTCCAAGAGATAAGGAATATGACAATGTTTACAGTCATCAACAAAAGTATTTCCTATACAGAATGCTATGAGTGGGGTAAGCCCACACGGGAAAAACCCTCTAATGCTATGGAATTTGTGACTCTCATAGTGGCCATTAATCAAACAGAGACATGTGCTGAATTTAAAAATTCTAGCAGGAAATTTAGGAATGTAGAAATCCTTCTTTCTGCTGAACTAGTTACTTATGCATATGCACATGTTCCTTTGCCTTTTGGCTGGTTCTTTTCCTGTGGACCTGACACATTTAATTATATTCCAGCCAATATGTCACATGGTATACGTTGTTGTCTTAGCAGACTTACTGTACTTCTACCCTCGTCTTATGATCTTTTAGGACACCATCCCTCTCAGAGAATCAATAAGTGAGCCATTCCTCTTGAAGAAAATTGTGATGACTCTGTAACTTTGTTATCTAAGGCAGAGTATGATGCGCTAACATTTTGTTTAGTAGGAATTTCTGCACTGGCTGTAGGGGCATATGAAGAAGTCATGAAGTTAGACTGTGCCATGGTAAAAAATATTAATTATACCTCTCAGGCTATTGCAATGCTCAATGAGGAACAAAGGTAGCATCATCAAGCTATTCTTGATAATAGAGCTGCCATTGATTATTTGTTGCTATTACACCATAAGGGCTGTAAGGAACTTAGGGATATGTGTTGTTTCAACTTAACTGATGATAGTAATTCTATTTCCAAAGAGTTATGTCATTTAAAGGACATCATTGATAACATTCATTGAGAACCTGGAAATATAGGCCTGCTAGATTGGCTGACTTCTTAGTTATCAGACATGTCTTGGTAAAAGCAATTCTTTCTAACTGCGCTCATACTTATATTTGTTGTACTCTTATGCATATGTGGGTTTCATTGTATTTTCAATCTTCTTTCGAGTGACTAGCTTACCGTGATAAATCACAACAAGTGTTTGCCAAGACCCTACTTGCTTCAATTAGTAAAGAGGGAGAAATGTAGGGAACATTCCTCAAGATTACCTGACAGCAGTCTCTGACACCATGGTCTAAGTAATCCAAACAGCCTGAACAGAGAAACCAAGGAAATGGTAAAGACTCGCCATGGAATGCAGGTCTTTGCAGCTGCTGAGGCTGAGTTTGAACTGATGGGAGGCCTCACTCTGTCATGCATCCCAGAAAACTTTGATGTGAGTGCACCTGCACAGCATTGCCTCATGCCGTGTGCTGGAGCTTGCAATTCCCCCAGTCCTTTGTCTCAGACCTGCTGCTGGGCAGAATTACTTAGGCATACTTGGTTTGTTTGTACTACCTCGACCCTCAATGTATAGTTCACCTACAGGCTGACTCTGTTATACTTTAACAAGCATGTTACCTTGATTGGATAATGTGCCTATATATATCCTGTGCAACCCTAAATAAAATTAGATCTGGGCCTTCAGGGCTTGATCTCCGATGCCTGAGTAAGCATGCTGGGTAAGGCTAGGTAGGGTAGGCCATGTTCGTCCTCACCCTCAGCAAACCTGTCTCTAATGAGACAGGTTGCAATTTTTATCCTTGAATCTATTTATGTGATGTAGTACACTTAATAACTTACATGTTGAACCAAGCTTGCATCCCTGGACTGAAACAAACTTTATCGTGGCATATGATCTTTTTAGTGTGGTGTGGAGTTTGATTTGCAAGTATTTCATTGAGGATTTTTGCATCAATGATCATCCAGGGTATTGGTCTATAGTTTTCTTTTTTGTTGTGTCCTTCTCAGGTGTAGCTAACAGGTAATGCCCGTTATCTACATAATTCACATTCACACCACATTTTGCAAGGGCTCCCTTTTCTCCACATCTCCTTTAACCCTTGATGTCTTTCATCTTTTTGATAATTGCCATTCTGACAGACTGTGGTTTTAATTTGCATTTCTCTGGTTAGTGATGTTGGGCATTTTCCCATATACCTTTGGGTCATGTGCATGGCTTCTTTTGGAAGACAAAGTGTCAGGTTCTAGATTCACTTATTAAGTCTGTTTTTTGTTTTCTTGCTATGGAATTTTTTTGAGATCCTTGTATATTTTGGATACTAACCCCTAATCAGTCAAAGTGTTTGCAGATGTACACCCTCTGTAGGTGGTCTCTTCATTCTGTAGACATATGCTTTGCTGTGTAGAAACCTTTTGTTTGATGAGGACGACTAGTTTATTTTTGCTTTGCTTCCCTGTGCTTTTGAGCCATATTGAAAACACTCATCACACACACTAATGCCATGTGGCTTTTCTTTTGCTTTCTTTTAGCAGTTTTACAGTTTCAGGTCTTACATTTATGTTTTTAGCAATCCGTTTTGTATAGGTTTTGTATATAGTGTGAGATGAGGGTCTAATTTCTTTCTTCTGTATGTGAATGTCCAGTGTTTTCAGCACCACTGGTTGAAGAGGCTGTCACATTCCAAGGTATGTTCTTGGCATCTTTCTTGTAAACCAATTGATTGTCTGTGCATGTTATTTATTGCTACACTCTGTTCTGACCCATCGGACTGGGGGACTACATTTATGCAGCACCACCCTATTTGATTACTGGAACTTTGAAGTAAGTTTTTAAATCAGGTAGTATGATACTTTGGCTTTGTTCTTTTTGCTCAAGATTACTTGGGTTATTTGTTATCTATTGTGGTTCCATGATTTTAGGATTTTTCTATTTATGTGAAAAAATATCATAGGTTTGATGGGAATTTCATTAAATCTGTAGACTTCCTTGGGTGGACTAAAAATGTGAACTATCTTGTAGGTGCTGGGAATAGAGCATGTGGCACTCTACCACTGAGCTACATCCTCAGGCCTTTTAATATTTTATTTTGAGACAGGGTCTTGCTACATTGTTGAGGCTGGCATTAAACTTGTGATCCTCCTGCCTCAGTCTCCCAAGTCACTGGGATTACAAACATGTTTCACTGCACCTGGCTTGTATGAACACTTTAAACAACATCAATTAGTCCTTTTAATTGATAAACATGGAATATGTTCCCATTTATTTTTGACTTCAATTTCTTTCATCAGTATTTTATAGTTTTCAATGTAGGAACCTTCACTCCCTTGGTTACACTTATTCCTAATTATTTAATTTCTTTGCAATTATTATACATGGGATTGTTTTATTGATCTTGTTTTTCAGAGAGTTTGTTGCTAGTCTGTAGAAATGCTATTGATTTTTAGATGTAGATTTTGTATCCTGAAACTTTATCAGATATGAAAATCCCTGCTATCTTGTGAGATCGATGAGAATGTTAAGTTTTTTCCCATCTTTCATTTAGTCTGTGGATGTTTTTGGCTCTGATGTGAGTCTCCTGTAGCATATTATGGGTCTTGTATTTTCATCCATTCTGCCAGTCTATGTCTTTTGATTGATGAGTTTAGGCCATTTACATTCAATGATATTTGAGAAATAAGTTTTATTCCCTGCCTTCTTGATTGATTTCCCATTTTTAACTTGAAATAGGTTTTCCCTTAATTGAGTATTCTTCTAGTGTAGTTCCTCCCTTCATTGTTTTTCACCTTTTCTTCATGAAATATTAGAATATTTTGTAGTGCAGACTTTTTAGTTATGTATTCTTCAATTATTTTTATCATAGAAGGCTTTTATTTCATCATCAAATCTGAAGCTTAGTTTTCCAGTGTATACTATTCTTGGATGGCATCCAGTTTTTTCCAGAGCTTGGTATGTGTTATTCCAAGACCTCCTAGCTCTAAGGGAATGGGTTAAAAAATTAGCTGAGATCTGAACTGGTTTCTCACTAAATGTGACTTGACATTTTTTCTGGAAGACTTTAGAGTTCTATACCTATTTTTTGTAAGGCATATCATAATGTGCCTTGATGTGTGTCTGCTCTAATTTTGTATTTTTGGGGTGCTGTGTGCTTCCTGTATTTCATTTTCCAATACCTTCTTTAGGTTTGGGGAATATTCAGTCATTATTTAATTGAAGAAATTTTGCATTCTTTTGGCTTGCATCTCCAAGATGTTATCTATTTTGATAAATTTTATTTTTTGTCTTTTCAAATTATCCCAAAATTTGTGGTAGTTCTGTTCATGGTCTCTTAACATCTTTTCTCCATGTCAACCTTATTTTCAAGACTATGTACTTTGTCTTCATTGCCTGAGACTCTGTCTTCCAACAGTGCAGTCTACTGGTGATATTTTCCAATGAATTTTTTATTTGGTTTCTAATGTCCCCATTTTGAGGTTTTCTGCATTTTTTTCCAGAATCTCTATCTACATATTTTTTTTTACAGTGCTGGGATTGAACCCAGAGCCTTGTGCTTGTAAGGCAAGCACTCTACCAACTGAGTTATATGCCCAGTCTGCTATCTGCCTTTTGAAATGATCTTCTGCATCTAGTATTTTCTCCTTTACATCATAATTTACCTCACGTATCATTGTAAGTATGAACATTCTAAACTCCATCTCTGAAATTTCTCCCAATGTAGTGTTGATGAATTCTGTTTCTGATATATTTTGGTTTGTTAGAGGCAATTTTTTTCCCTTGGTTTTTCATGTTGTTTGTATGTCTACCCATCTAACATTTGGTTTTGAAGCAGTAGGTTTTCTACTGGAATTGTAGTGAACCTGAAGGTTTCCAGTACTCACAATAGGGAGATACAGATAGTAATAACAACTGATACAAACAAGCTAATGAAGAAAAGGAAAAAATTCAAATTGCTATAATTCACAAATTAAAAGGAAATATCACCATGGAACACTAGTGAAATACAGATGATGATCAGAAGCTACATTGAAACTCAAAACTCCTATAAAATAGAAAATCAACAGATTGAAGTTATCAACAGATTTCTGGAGACATATGACAGGCTCAAATTGAATCAAAAGGAGATAGGAAATTTAAACAGATAAATTTCAAACAATGAATTTAAAGACTCCATCAGAAGCCTACCAACAAAGCAAAACCCAGGACTAGATGGAGTCTCACTGAGTTCTGTCACACCTTCAAAGAAGAACTTACACCAAATTCCCTCAAATTATTCCATGAAATAGAACAGTACAGAACCCTTCCAATCCCATTTTATGAAGCTACTATCACCCTGATACAAAAACCAGAAAGACACACCAAGAAAAGAAAACTTCAGACCAATATCGCTCATGAACATAGGTACAAAAATTCTCATTAAAATAATTGCAAGTTGCATACAAAAACATATGAAAAAGATAGTGCTCCATAATCAAGTGGGGGTTATCCCAGGGATGCAAGGTTGGTTCAAGATACAAAAATCAATAAGCAAAATTCACCATATTGATTGACATAAAGATAAGAATCACGTCGTTATTGTAATAGATTCAGAAAATTCTTTTGACCAAATGCAGCATTTATTTATGTTCCAAACACTAGAAAAACTAGGGAGTGTAGAAACATACTTCAACATTTTAAAAGCTGCTTATGCTATACCCAAGGTCAATTTCATTCTCAATGGATGAAAATGGAAAGAATTTCCTCTCAAAACTACAACAAGAAAGGGATGAACTCTTTCACCACTCCTATCCAGTTTAGTCCTTGAAACTCTATCCAGAGCAATTAGACAGAAGAGTGAAAACAACTCAAAGTATTCCCATTTGCTGATGACATAATTCTATAGAGATGGCCACCCAAATCCACAAGAAAGCATCTAGAATTCATAAACAAACTCAGCAAAGTAGCAGGATATTAAAAAAACAGCAATAAATCAAATGCATCCCTATACACCAATGACATATCTGCTCAAACAAAAATCAGGGAATTATCCTCTTCACAGTAACCTCAAAGAAAAATACAAAACACTTATGAATCAACCTTACAAAAGAGATGAAAGATTTCTACAATGAAAACTACAGAACACTAAAGAAAGATCTTGAAGATGACCTCAGAAAATGGAAAGACCTTCCATGTTCTTGGATAGGCCCAATTAATATTGTCAAAATAGCCATACTACTGAAAGCACCACACATATTTAATACAATTCCTATTACAAAAATCTCAATGATGTTCTTGATAGAAATAGAAAAAGTAATCATGGTATTCATTGTACAAATAAACTCCACCACCATCTTGCCTGCCTTTCAGCCACAGTGACCGTGGGTCAGAGCACACCTGAGCCATGAAGCTACTGACCAGAGCCAGGTCCTTCTCAAGATTTTATTCCCTCAAATTTGCCCCCAAAATTAAAGGCACAGCTTCTCCTGCAGGAGTTCCTGTATATCCTCAGGATCTTGAGTTTACCAAATTACCAAATGTTTTGGTAATTGCTTCTCTGGAAAACTATGCTCTGGCATTAAGAATTTGTTTGTTCATTAAAACAGGCAGTAGATATGTGGACCCCAAGCATTATAGAAACCTCTCATTCGCTGCACTTTGCATCCAGTTTAACTACAAAAGGTGCTTCATCTTTCAAGATAACCCAGGGAATTCAACCAGTTGGTAGTAAATTAAGTTGGACTGCAAATTAAGAGTGCCTGTGGGATGATGTTGATATTGAGTTGAGTCCTGCTTAATGTCATTACAGCACCAGAATTTCATCTTTGGGAAGTGGATGCCCTTCAGTCTCAGCTAAAGATTAATAAAACTGTGACTTTTCAGAAACCACAGGTTCATTTCATAAAAAATTTGCATGCTGCTGCTTACCGGAATGCCTTCGCTGATTCATTGTGTTGTCCTGATTATAGGATTGGAAAAGTAACATCAGAAGAGTTATATTGCTTCGTTCAGAACCATTTTACAAGCACAAGTGTGGCTTTGGTTGGGCTTGGTGTGAGCCATCCTGTTTTAAAACAAGTTGCTTAACAGTTTCTCAACATGAGGGGTGGGCTCGGTTTATCTGGTGCAAAGGCCAAATATCACAGAGGTGAAATTCGAGAACAAAATGGACACAGTCTTGTCCATGCTGCTGTTGTAGCAGAAAGTGTTGCCATAGGAGTTGCAGAAGCACATGCATTCACTGGTCTTCAGCATGTCCTTGGTGCTGGACCACATGTCAAGAGAGGTAAAAATGCCACTAGCATCTTGTACTGGGCTGTTGCCAAAGGTAATCACCAGTCATTTGATGTTTCTGCTTTCCATGCCAGTTACTCAGATCTGGGATCCTTGGAATTTACACTATCTCCCAGGCTGCAGCTGCTGGAGATGTTATCAAGGCTGCCTATGACCAAGTACAAATGGCTACTCAAGAAAACCTTCCCAGTGCAGATATCCAGGTTGCCAAAAACAAACTGAAAGCTGGATACCTAATGTCAGTGGGCTCTTCTGAGGGCTTCCTGGATGAAGTTAAATGTTCCATCCAGCAGAACCAGCATGGAGAAAGGAGACACCACCAATCTTTAGTTGATGAGATTTATTGTGTCCTCCCTGTTTTCCTGCCTCCTTAGTACTCCCCCTATCTCCCTTCTTCTACCCTCTCTCTCCTCCCCCAGGCTCCTATATTATCAGCCAATTATAGCAAAGCTTTCTCTCACACAGGATAGCATGCAGAGGAATGTCAGCATAGCACTATATGAAATCACGAGCTGTTCATGCATGGCATGATATTAGATAGCCAATCCTAGAGCCTGGCGTTAATATGTCATAAGTCTCCAAGGAACTAGTAGGCAAGCAACCTCTTTGGGTACTTCCTTATTTTGGTATCCAGTGCCCTTTGGCTCAATACCAGGCACCATCTTTTCCAAGACGGCCCTCAAGAGTTAAATCCCAGGCTCTACTTGCCTGCTCTTACATACCACCATCCACGCTCCTTCAGCAAATTGACTTGGTGATTAACACTGATGTCATAAATGCTGCAAAAAAATTTTGTATCTGGCCAGAAGTCAATGGCAGCTAGTGTAAATTTGGGGCATATACCTTTTATTGATGAGTTGGAACTCTGAAGCACACACAGCAGGGGAGAGAGTGGAACATTATCCCATCCAGAGCAGCAAACATATGAAAGTTAAAAGTCTATAATAATTCATCTTTTTCCTCAATCAAATAAAATATCATAAAACATAAATCAGGTAATTAACCCCAGGTGACATAGAGTCAATAAAACATTTTGCTTAAAGGAAAAAAGAAAAATAGGAGGCCCAGAATAGCCAAAGCCATTCTCAGTGAGAAAAATGAATGAGGAGGCATCACAATACAAGACCTTAAATTATACTACAGCTGAGCATGGTGCCAAGTGGCACTCAGGAGGCTGAGGCAAGAGAATTGTGAGTTTAAAGCTAGCCTCAGCAAAAATGAGGCATTAAACAATCAATGAGACCCTGTCTCTAAATAAAGTAGGGCTAGAGATGTGGCTGAGTTTTCAGAAGCCCTTGAGTTCAATCCCCAGTACCCAACCCTCCAAAAAAATTATACTATAGAGCTGGAGTAGAAAACACAGCATAGTATTGGCCCTAAAACAGAAATGAAGGTCAGTGGTACAGAAGAGAAGACACAGAGACACCTAACATAAATACAGTTACCTCATACTAGAAAAAGGTGCCATAAAAATACATTGGAGAAAAGGTAGCCATTCACCAAATGGTGGTGGGAAAACTGGAAATTCATATGTAGCAAAAACACATTAGACCCCTGTCACTCACCCTGCATAAAACTCAAAGTGGATCAAAGACCTAGGTATTAGATCAGACACCCTGCACTTACTAGAATAAAAAGTAGGCCCAACTCTCCATCATGTCAGCTTAGGAACAGACTTACTCAACAAGACTTTTAAAGTGCAAAAAGTAAAATCAAGAATCAATAAGTGGAATGGTATTAAACTAAAGCACTGCCTCATAGCAAAGGAAACAATCAATAAGGTGAACCTGGGGCCTGCAGAATTGGAGAAAGTCATTCCAACCAGCACCTTAGATAGAGAGTTAGTCTTCAGGATATATAAGGAACTCAAAAAACTTAACATCAAAAAATAATAATTCAATCATGAAATGGGCAAAGAAACAGGTAGTTCACAGAAGAAGAAATAGAAATGGTCAGGAAATATGTGAAAAGATGTTCATTTCTAGCAACTAGAGAAATGAACATTTAAAATGCACCGAGATTCCATCTCACTCTAGTAAGAATGGCAAATGTCAAGAATACCAGTAACAATAATATTGGGAAGGATTGGGGGAGAGCTGCTGGGGCTCCAAATTGGTGCAACCACTCTGGAAAACAATATGGACATTCTTTATAAATCTTTCAATGGAACCACCACTTGACCCTATTATCCCACCCCTCAGTGTATAACCAAAGGACTTAAAATCAGCATACTACAGTGACACAGCCACATCAATGTTCATATTAGCTCAATTCACAATAGCTAAACTGTGGGAAAACTTTGGTGTCCTTCAACAGATGAATGGTAAAGAAAATGTGGTATACATACACAATAGAACATTAGTCAGTCATGAATAAGAATTAAATTATGGAATTTGTCCATAAATGGATGGAATGGAAAAATATCATGCTAAGTGAAATAAGCCAGCCCCCAAAATCCAAAGGCCAAATGTTCTCTGATATGTGGATACGAACCCACAAGAAGGCAGTGTGGGGAGGGGAAGAATAGAAGTCCATTGGATTAGGCAAAGGGAAATGAATGGAAGGGAGAAGGGAGGGAAACAGGAAGGACAACAGAATCAATCAGACAAAACTGTCTTAGCCCTGTATTTGGATACACAACCAAGGTAATGCTGCATCATACACAACCACAATAATAGGATCCTAATTAGATTAATTTATATTCTATGTATGTATAATATGACAAAATATATTCTACTGTCTTGTTTAACTAAAAAAAAAACAAACAAAAAAAGAATACAAATAACAATAAGTGATGGTGAGGATGTGGTGAAAAGGTCACACTCATACATGGTTGGTGTGACTGCAAATTAGTGCAACCACTTTGGAAAGCAGCACGGAGATCCACCAAAAAACTAGGAATGGAACCACCATATAACTCTGCTATCCCACTACTTGGTATACATCCAAAGGGTTCAAAATCGATATACAAGATTGACACAACCACATCAATGTTTCTAGCTAAGCACAATTCACAATAGCTGAGCTATAGAACCAATCTAGGTGACCTTCAACAGATGAATGGATAAAGAAAATGTGATGAGATGCCTTTCGATTGATGGATGGATGAAGGAACTGTGATATATATACACCAAGAAATATTTCTCAGTCTTAAAAAAGAATGAAATTATGGCATTTGCAGGTAAATGGTTAGAGTTGGAGAAATCCATACTAAGCAAAACACACCAATCACCCAAAACAAATGACCAAATATTTTCTCTAATTATATGGATGTTGATTTATAATGGGAGGGGGAAGCAAGGAATGCAAGAACTTTGTATTAGGCAGAGGGGAGTGAGGGAATGGGAGGGGAATGGAGGTGGGAATGATGGTGGGATGAGATGGAAATTATACCCTAATGTACATGTATTCTATCAATGGTATGACTCTGCATTATGTACGACCAGAGAAACAAAAAGTTGCTCTCCATTTGTGTACAATGAGTCAAAATGCATTCTGCTGTCAGGGATAACTACTTAGATCAAATAATAAAAAATGAATTTTTTATGTCCTGATTCAATTTGGGTAGGTCATATATCTCTAGAAATTTGTCAATGTCTTCAAGATTTTCTATTTTATTGGAGTATAAATTTTCAAAATAGTTTCCGATTACCATCTGTATTTCTTTAGTGTCCATTATATTTCCTTTTTTATCATGAATTTTAATTATTTGTTTTTTCTCTTTTCTCTTCATTTATATGGCTAAGGATTCATCAATTTTATTTACTTTTTCAAAGAATCAATTTTGTTTCATCAATTCTTTGAATATTTGTTTCAATATAATTAATTTTAGCTGTAATTTAATTTACTTCCTGTCTTATCCTGCTTTTGGTATTGATTTGTTCTTGTTCTTCTAGGGTTTTGAGATATAATGTTAGATTATTTTTTGTTGACTCTCTATTCTTTTCTTGAATGAGTTTAATGCAATGAACTTTCCTCTTAACCCTGCAATGATAGTGCCTTAGAGATTTTGATATGTTGTGTTGTTATTCTCATTTATATCTATGTATTTTTTTTCCAATCCTGATTTCTTATGCTAGCCATTGGTCATTCAATAGCATATTGTTTAGTATTCTGGTGTTAGAGCAGCTTCTATTTTTCATTTTATCATTCATTTCTAATTTCATCCCATTGTGGTCAGGTAGAATACAAGATAATATCTCTGCTTTTCTTGAGTTTACTAAGAATTGATTTGTGGACTAAGATAAAAAACCATGTTATAGCAGGACACTTGTGCTGATGAGAAGAGAGTATATTCAGTTACTTATGGATGAAATATTTATGTATGTCTGTTAAGGCTCAATCATTCATTGTCTCTTTATTTCTATTGCTTATTTAGTTTTTGTTTGGAGGAGCTAACCATTGGTGAGATAGGTGTATTCATTTCACCCAGTATTATTGTGTTGTGGTCTATTTGATTCCTGAAGTTGCACCATTGTTTGGGGAAAAAATATTTATGATTGTCATGTCTTATTGATGTATAATTCCCTTAAGCAGTATGAAATGACCTTCTTTGCTCATTCTGATTAATTTTGAGTTGAAGTCCACCTTCTGAGATATGAGGTAGAAATCTCATTTCTTTATGTGATCCGTATTAATGATTTTTTTCCATCCTTTTACCTTTAGTCTGTGATCCCCCCCCCCCAGGAGATGAATCTCTTGGAGACAGCATTTTGCAAAGTCTTTGTTTTAATCAAATCTGCCCATCTATGTCTTTTCATTGATGAGTTTAGGTCATTTACACACAGTGTTATTATTGAGAAATTATTTTCATTCAATACCATTTTCATTTATTTCTAGTTTAATTTGAATTTCTTCCTCCTTTGATTGACTATTCTTCTAGTGTAGTTCCTCCCTTTGCTGTTTTTCACTTTTTCCCCATTTCTTCTTCATGAAATAGCTTATTGAGTATGTTTTGTAGTGTGCACTTTCTAGTTGTGAATTTTTAAAACTCTTCAATACCATGGACAACTTTTATTACTTTGTCAATTCTGAAGCTTAATTTTTCTGAGTATATAGTATTCTTGACTGTCATCCATTTTCATTCTCAAGTTGGTACATATTATTCCAAGACCTCCTAGCTTTGAGGGTCTGATTTGAGAAATCAGCTGAAATCCACATTTGTTTCACTCTAAATATGTCCTGTCATTTTTCTATGGCAGACTTTAAATCTCTATCCTTATTTTGTAAGAGATTTTCATAGTAATGTGCCTTCTTGTTGGTCTGTTGTAATTTTGTATATTGGGGGCCCTGTATGCCTCCTGAATTTGCTTTTCCATTTCATTCTTTAGGTTTGGGTAAGTTACCATCATTATTTCATTGAAAATGTTAAGCATTCTTTGGTTTGTAGCTCTAAAACTTCAACTATCCTGATGAATCTTAAATTTGATATTTTTGGGTTACCCTACATTTCTTGGAATTTCTGTTCATGGTCTCTTAATGTCTTTTCTGCACAATAAACTTTAATTTCAAGAGCATGTATTTTATCTCCACTGCCTGAAACTCATTCTTTCAAGTGATCTCTTCCATTGGTGATGCTTTCCATGAATTTTCAATTTGGTGTTTGATCCCTTCATGTCAGGATTTATGCTATGTTGATGCCCAACCTGAAGAGACTCTGTGCAAGCATTTATCAGCTTTTACCTTTTCTCAGGCACATAGCTCCCATGGATACAGGAATTCTCATGCAAGACAATGATAGTGTTTCACCAGCACTGCTACTCCTGAGTCTTCTTGCTTAGCAGTAACTTTAGACAATGCATTTCTTGAGTGCTGAACATATCTCCTGACATTGCACATTGCAACTGTGGAAAAGCTCCATAAATGTTTCTATTTCTGTAACTTTGTTGAGCACAAAGAATAATTCTTGTGTAGACTTTAACTTGATTATGAGACACATATCAATAAAATTGCTGGAGTAGCTCCTTAGACACTGATTCTCCATCAGAGAGTAGTGCTCCACTTGATCTCAGCTATCTACATTATCCACGTGTATGCATTTTACTAAATGCCTCATGGCCCCTTGCTGGTACCATGAGTTTGGCCATCAGGTCATGGCAAGATAGTAGGAACATGCCTCAACATCATAAAAACTACATATGCTAAACCCAAGGTCAACATCATTCTAAATTGAGAAAAATAGAAAGTGTTCCCTCTAAGAACTGGAACAAGACAGGGATGCCCTCCTTCAAGACTTTTATTCAATATCATCCTTGCAACACCAACCAGAGCAATTAGACAGTAGAAAGAAATTAAAAGGATACAAATAGGAAAAGAAAAACTCAAACTACAACTATTTGCTGATGACATGATTCTATATTTAGAGGATCCAAAAAAATTCCACCAGAAAAAAAATGCACCAGAAAACTTCTAGAACTAATAAATGAATTCAATCAAGTAGCAGGATATAAAATCAACACCCTTAAAGCAAACGTGTTCCTATACATCAGTGCTCTATCTACTGAAAGAGAAATTAGGAAAGTTCCTTATTCACAATAGTCTCAAAAAGAATAAAATACCTGGGAATCAATCCAACAAAAGAGACAAAAGACCTCTAAAATGAAAATTATAGAATTTTAATGAAAGAAATTGAGGAAGACCTTAGAAGATGGAAAGATCACCCATGCTCTTGGATAGACATAATTAGTATTGTCAAAATGGCCATACTACCTGAACAGTTCTACAGATTTAATGCAATTTTCTTTAAAATACCAATGAGATTCTTCAAGGGAATAGAAAAAGTAATGATGACCATGCCTGCGGCACATTAATGTAATCCCCGGGCTTTGGAGGCTAAGGCAGGAAGATCTTGAGTTCAAAACCAGCCTCAGCAAAAGTGAGGCACTCACTGAGTGCTAAGCAACTCAGTGAGACCTGGTCTCTAAATAAAATATAAAGTAGGACTGGGGAAATGGAACAGTAGTCAAGTGCCCCTGAGTTCAATCCCTGGTAATCCCCCCCAAAAAATTAATCATGGAATTAATTTGGAAAAATAGGAGATCCAGAATAGCAAATGCAATCCTTAGCAAGAGTGAAGCATCAGGCATCACAATACCAGGACTTAAACTCTACTACTGAGCCATAGTAACAAAAATGGCACCAAAAAGACACGAAGACAAATGGTACAGAGTAGAAGACAAAGAGACAAACTCACCTAAATGGACTTATCTCATATTAGAAAAGGGGATCAAAAATGTTCAGTGGAGAAAAGATAGGCTATTCAGCAAATGGTGCTGGAAAAATTAGAAAACCATTTATAACAAAATGAAATTAAACCTCTATCTCTCACCCTGCACAAAACTCAATTCACAGTGCTCTAGGCATTAAAACAGGAACCCTGCACCTACGAGAAGAAAATTGGGCCCAAATTTACGTCTTGTCAGCTTACAAACCAAATTCCTCAGCAAGGTTCCTAAAACCCAAGAATTAAATCAAGAATCAATAAATGGGATGATATCAAACAAAAGCTTCTTCACAAAAGAGGAACAAATCAAGAATGTGAAGAGAGAGCCTACAGAATGGGATAAAATCTTTACCATTGCACCTGAGATAGAGTGTTTGTCTCCAGGATATACAAAAAACCAAAAAACCTTAACACCAAAGAACTGAATAACCCAATCAATAAATGAACAAAGAAACTGAACAGACATTTCATGGAAGAAACACAATTGATCAAACAAATATATGAAAAAACGTTCAACATCTCTAGCAATTAGAGAAATACAAATTAAAACTACACTAAGATTTTATGTCACCCCAGATAGAATGGCAATTATAAATAAAACAAGCAACAATAAGGGTTGGTGATGATGCGTGGAAAGGGTCCACTCATACACTGTTGGTGGGTCTGCAAACTGGTGCAACCACTCTGGAAAGCAGTATGGAGATTCCTCAGAAAACTTAGAAGGTAACCACCATTTGACACAGTTATCCCACTCCTTGGTTTATACCCCAAGAATTTAAAATAAGCATGTTACAGTGAGGCAGCCATATCAATGTTTATACCAACTCAAGTCACAATAGCCAAAATATGTTGCCAACATAGGTGCCCTTCAACAGATGAATGGATGAAAAAATTCATATGTATTATATGTATGTATATACACTTACACACACATATATATATACCACATTTTCTTTATGTATATATAAGAATGAGAAATTATCCTCCATCTATATATGGTGTATCAACGTGCATTCTGTCATGTATAACTAATTAGAGCCAATTTTTTAAAAAGTAGTCTCTTATTTCTCTCTAGCTATGAGTGAAAACATTCACCATTTGACTTTTCATGTCTGACTTACTTTACTTCGTATGATTCTGTTTAGTTCCATCCATTTATGAGTAAATAACATAATTTTCTTCTTCTATTTGGCAGAGTGAAGCTCCACCGTGTGTATAGCATGTTGTCTTTAATGAATCATCTCATTGGACAACTGGCCTGGTCTGTAATTTGGCTATTGTGAGTTGAGATTACCTTCTTCCAATTCTTAGAAAAAGAGCTTTAAAATTTCCACAAGTGAGCATGACATTTTCTGTGAGCTATTATTCAATGCCTTTAAGGCATTGATGTAAATCCCTTTGTGTGCAATTTGTAGTGAGTTTTTATCACAAAGGGATACTAAACTTTGTAAAATGATTTTTCTGTGTTTTTTAGATAAATGTTATTTTGTTATTTTAATTATGATACACCATATTCTTTTTATTTTTATTACTTCTTTTAATTATATGACAATAGGATTCATTTTGACATAATTATAAAAACATGTGGTAAAATTTGTCCTAATTCATTACCCAGTACTTCTCTTTCCCCTCACCTCCTCCCTCCCTCTGTTCCCTTTCCCTGTCTCTACTGATTTTTTGTCCATTTTGGTAAGTTTTTCAAAGTTAGTGTCTTGTGTGTGAACATCATGGTAAGATTCACTGAGGTATATTCATATACATAGAAAATTTAGGTCAGATTTATTCCACTGACTTTTCCTCCCTTATCACTCCCTTCCTCTCTTCCCTTCATTCTCCTTTGTCTATTTTGATCTTTCTTCTACTGTTTTGTTTTGTTTTGTTTTGTCTTTGTTCTTCCACCCCTTATTTTGGATTAGCTTCCACATATTGGAGAAAACATTCACACTTTGGCTTTTGGGCACTGTCTTATTCCACTTATCATGATAGTCTCCAGGTCCATCAATTTACTGACAAATGTCATAACATCATTCTTCTTTATGGCTGAATAATAATCCATCATGTATATATACCACATTTTCTTTATCCATTAATTTGTTGAAGGCCACAAAGTGATTTCAATCAGCTTGTTCTCAAACATCCAGCAAAGCAAGTTATAATGAAAAGAGAGCCCTATCTGGGCATTTAACAAAAGACAATATTTCTTTTCATGTAACTTAAGATGTGCACTTGTGACAACGCAACCAATAGCAAATGGAGCTGGAGGTTCTGAAAGAAGGATTTCTGGACAGGAGTGCCTAATATCTATCAAAAAATTCCATCAGATTCAAAAGCATTTTATAAGTCAATTTAAGTCTACAAATCTTTCAAATCTCCTACATAGGCATACTTAGTCTGTATTTGACATGGCTATTTATCTCTAAGTGACAGAAATAAGGGGATATCTACTAAACACAGAAGAAATGCATATAAAAAGGTATTTTACAAAAAAGAGAAGACATTAAGTATCTTAACTACATCTTATTGGGGTACCTCTGACATTATAAAAATTAAGTGTTTTATTAAATTCCTGATAACTCTGAAATGGAACAAATATCCTTAAAGATTTGCCTTCCCAAATAGAGGCCATGTCCTCACTGGTCTTGTCATGGGAACATGTTTTTAACTCTTGTACCTCCTGGTGAAAATTACTGGTTTCTATCATCATCATGACATTCATTCACATATTCCAGATGCTGCAGCAATTATTTTGTATTTATCTCATTGTAGTAATCATGTCTTATTTCTGTCATAGAAGCACCCACCTCTCAGGTGACTCACAGACTATTCTTTCTGAACCTAAATTTTAACATGGACCCCACAAATGACCCAAAATATTCCTAAAAGGGAAACTCAAACTGTTTGTCTGAAATCACCCCCCCCCCCAGCCTGAAGCAGCCAGAGAAGTCACCATCCACAGAAAAAGTGGGGGGAGGGCTTTAAATGAATGTAATACTGGGCATTCAGAGCAGGTTAGGTACTGAGGATGTATGTAGGATATAATAAAATAATTAAGAAATCCTTAGGGCACAGCTGCCACCCCTGTCAGATGCACCAGCCAGAGTGGTCCCTCCATGAGCAAATTGGAGAGATAAGAAAATTAAAGGAACTACCATAGTTATGAGACCTGAGGCATGTCTGGTACCACCCAACTAAAGTGGGAGTCACACTGCACAGTATCTTTATGCAGGAAAGAAGCCACCATCTCTGCTGGTTGCAGGCAGAAGACATAGGAAGAAACCATTTTGCAGTCATGGCCCAGGGTTTATTCATGGGGGAGCCAATTCCTGGAAGACCCAAGTTTGGCCTAAAACACAGATCTCGGAAACCCACATAGCATGACATAGACTATGCCTAAGTGACAATGATAAAATAAAATGTGGAGGGAGGTTTATAGAGGGACAACTAGCTGTGGAAACCCATCCAGCTCCATCTCCATGCCCTCCAAACTGCCTACTGCTAGGATTAGCAGGGAGAGACATGCCTGGTCAGGAATTCAGAAGGGTGTCAGCAGGACAGATTGATTTTGGAGCCTGAGCCCAAGGCCAAGAAACGTGGGGTCCGTGGGTGATGTAGTGGACTAAGAATTTGGTCCTCAACCACACGAGGGGAATACAGGGAATATCACTGGGGTGTAGTCTTCTGGTGTGGACTGGCAATTGCTGGGCCATCAGGGGCACTGATTTAAAATCTCCAGACCTATTGGCATTCAGCAAAGAACCTAGAGCCCACCTAAGCCTAACCCACACCTACAGCATTTTCACCTTCAGTATATGATTGACAGTCCAGCCATCCACCTGGAGGGTGAGATATCCCAATCCAGATGACTCCACCAAACACTGATGAGAACAGAAGAAGAGAATCTTTTAAACTCCAATGAAAGCAATTCTTTAACCTTTCATTCAGTTTTTTTCTCTTTTTCTTTTTCATTTCTCTTTTCTCTGTCTAA